>NW_005054652.1:206493-301629 GCF_000277835.1 Geospiza fortis | reverse complement strand
GTGAAAGGCTTTTGGGAGGATTTGGAGACAAAGAATCGAGGAGAGGAACCAATCCTCAGGTTTGAAACAGGAACTGTCAGCTCCCTCACACTGCTGCTTGTCACTTAAAGAGTTTGAGTATTGAGTACTGAACACTGACTGATTCTATTATTTCATGTCCCCTCCTCAAAATGTGTTTGTGACCCAGGCCGTCAGGTTTCCAGGAGCAGTTATTCATTTGTCTGAGGAAACCAGGTTTTGGGAAGTTCCTGGTGCATGTATTGAAACATAACTTTTGTCTTCCATTGGCTTTTCTTAAGGGACAATATTGAAGAATCTCAGCAGGTTACGATGTCTGTGATCAAGAGACCACAAAGTCACAAAGTGGCCAAAAATTGCTTCTTTGGATTGACCTAAACAATCTGGTTTTGCTGCAATCTGCTCTGCACAGAATAATTCTCACCAAAAAAGATCAGTCCTCAGCATACTGCCTTTAAGTCTCCATTCTCATCCCAAAGTAATTTCTAGCATAAAAATCAGCTCACACTGACTAAAACCCAAGATGCATGCAAGTAAAAAATTGATAATCAATTTATTTCTCTTTAGAAGACTTCACTGAGGAAAAGAAAATGAGATGGAGGAGGGTAACATTGCAGCAGCAAGATAATAAGCTTCTGACACCTCTTTTTGTTGACATAATGGGATAATGTGGTAATTACATTAGTGCAAACACATGATACCTGAGTTGGGCTGGCATAATCTGACCTCTCAGGCTGAGCTACAAAAATGTTGCTGACCCTTCTTCCCACACATTTCTGTGCCCCTGGATATGTGCTAAAAAAATCCAACGAGAAACAGAGTTGTTCTGGGACACAGTTTCTTAATCAGCTGTCATTCACACAGAAGCAGGCTGGGAAAGACATGCAATTGATAAAATAACTAGATTTTCAGCCCTTTATTCACTAGAGATTTAAAGTTGGATGTTAAAAGCACTCTGAGCTGATGAATTTATCACGGCTTGATGGTTAGTTTCTTAATTAACTGGGTATTAAAATCCATTTTTCTAAACCTGGGGAGGCAGGGGAGGAAGCAACAAAAAAACTCCAAAACAGACTGCTCCATGCACAAGGAGCAAATAAGGGTCCTGAGCTAAGACAGAATGCACTCACATAATCATAAACATTTATTCAATGTAATTCACAAAGCATGAAAAGAATACATCAAAAATAGGTAAAGGACTGGACTATGGCTCCAATATTATTTCTTTGGACTGTGCTAAATGCACCCGCTGAAACATGCCTTTTTATAATTTTTTAAAATATTTCAATCTATGTTAGAGGACTTCATTAATAAAACGCCTACATGAACTTAATTGGAAAGCACCTAAATACTCAGGGTTATAGTGTATGGTTCCTAGAAACTGTAATTTTAAAAGGCTTTGCATACATTGAGCTGAATGGAGAGGTTATTGCACTACTGTGACTGTGACTAAGCAAAGTACCCTTGCTTCGTGTTGAGATTTAAATGTGATTTTAATTTCATGCCCAATTTCAAGAACATATTACATGTTTTCACATATATATACATGTATATATATGGAATTATGCTGTTTTTCAGCTCCTTTTTCTATAATCTACTGGTTTTGTAACCTTGTGAATTAGAAGACACAAACATTTATTTAGATTAAGTCTGGATAGGCTAGATTGGCTATGTGAGGCCAGAAATAACACTCAGATTTGCTAAGCCAATCAGAAAGCAACTGATCAATAATGATATATTGATCAATTTTCCTTCTCTTGCAACAACATCAGACTGAATGATTACATCAACCATTTAGTATCTCAGAAACAAAGTAGTAGTAAAAAGGAATCATTGCAGAATCAATTTTTTCCTACTTTGAGGCCAGTCTCAGAAAATGCTGCACTTTCCTGAAGCAAATTTCAAGATTAACATTCCAGGCTGTTTCACACAAAGTTAAAGTTTTAACAGCATTAAAGTAAAGCTTCCTAAAGGTCTCCCTTAAAATAAATTTTTCATGCACTCTCCACAAAAAGAACAGAATTAAATTCTATCACCTTTCAAACAAAGGATGTAAAGTAGTCATATACAAGACCATTCTATAATTGAGGATGCTGAATACTGCTATTATTTTTCATCCTTTCTCACTTTTTTTTGCAGGTTTTTCTAAATTGAGATTACATTTTCCTGCTATTCAGAGACCTAAGAAAAGATTAGAATTTAAAAAAAAAAACCCACAAACTTCTTAATGCATTTTTATTATTCATAGTGTCTCCTAAGCCTCACTACCTCAAATCCATTGATGTGTGTTAGGATTTACTACTTGCTCTTCAGTTTGGATATGAATTAGGAAATTAGTGACCAGAATTATCAGACACAACTGTTTGCTTCATTGTTCCCACATTTTTATACAGCCCTTTCTTTCCTCTTTTTGTTCTTTTTCTTTTTTCTCCTCCTGTGTGTATCAGTTGAAAGCATCCACATTTTCCTGTCAAGTTCTCAGGCTGCAAAGAAGGGAGTGACTCTCTGCACGGATAGTTATCAGCACAGTCATTAAGAGGTCAGCAGGCAAGTGAATGATTAATCATGCTTTGTTTAATTCTGACCATAATTTTCCAATCATATTCTTCAATTTGAGAATATTCCTAGTCTGTATTTTTATGTATCTACCTAATGCAGCGTCGCTTTAATGGCACAGTTACTCTGCTATTAAAAAAAACACAAAACAATAAAAAATTATGTTAAATATGGAGAACAAAGTCTTCAGTGGTTTCTGGAGAATGATCTTTTCCCCTTTCTCCTCTTTCTTTGTTATGCCTTTATAGAACAAAAAGCTCAGCTCAATTTACTTCAAAATCAGAGAAGGTTACTAAGTCTGAAGATCAGATCCCAGCAACTAAAATCATTCATGGAGATGGTAATAGACCTACAGATAGAGAATAAATGGTAGTTAGGGATTTAACTAGAATTAAGCAGAATACAGTCACAAAATTTCCCTAATTTGCACAACAGATTAGGTATGTTACTATTTAGTGATGGCTGATGGTTAAGATGCTTTATATTATCTAGCAAAATGGATTATTTTTTACTTCTTTGTAAAAAACAATAAAATCTGTGGTAAGAATCTCTCCTTGCCTTTCAGAAGTGTTCCTCAGGAAAGAGCAAGCAACATATTTTACAGCCAAAAATATTTTTGCAAAGAAAGCAGGACAAAAATCTAGAAAACCATGCAGTGCATGCAGTGCTTTTGTGCCATAGTGTGTTTTGTGTCTTGATCCCTGTCTGTGATGCTGCAGCCAGCAACATTTTGTGGATTTGCCTTTGACAAAAAGAAAAAAAAAACAAAAACAAAAAACCAACATGTATCAGGCTTATTCTCCAATTTAATATTCTTCACTTTTGCCCCCGTTTTAGAATGTGTTCTGAGCTGGCTGGCTGCACTGCAGCCTGTATGAATGCAGCAACCCAGACATGTGCAGAGCACTGCAGAGCTGGAGCCAAACAGGGCATGGCACAACCTAGTGTAAAATAAAATGTGGACGTCGATGTCTCTATGCATCAGAGCAATTGCTCTCCACATGTAAGGGCGACAATTCAGCTATACCTGCTGAATACTAACAGGTTGGGCTTTTTTCCCCCTCATGTACCTCTGCTCTCCTAAACATAACAGTTTGCTCTTTGGGGACGTTATACTTGTTCAATTTCCTTGGCAGTATATGCAGAACACAATGTACTATTGAGCAAAAAATACAGATTGTACTTGTGAATCATATACATTCCAATTAAAAATTAATTTTGCCACTTTTCATCTAAAAAAACCCAGCACGAATCTGTATTCTGCCAAAAGATTTGTAGAGAGAAATGTTTTTATTCAATGCTAATTTCCACTAATGCCCCTGACCACACCTCTCTCTTCCTTTTTATTTAAATCTCTGCCTTTCCCTGTGACAAAAAAGCAGCACCTTACTCTTTATAGCTATGGTTATGTTTTTCATTCTTTTACCATGTACATTATTGCTAACAACTTGCAATGTTTTGTGACCTCTGTCAGGTGGTGGGAAAGGTGAATAAAACATCTCTGTCACTGTTGGGTTTGGTTGTGCAGCAGGTCCCAAATCCTTCCTTCAATCCTGGTGGATATAAAGCTGTAATAAATTAGAATGTTTTTATTCTCAGCAAGGCGACTTTAATGCCAACACACCCTTGCCCAAGTTGTAATGGAGGAATAATCAAATACACTTTTTGTTCTTCAAGCTTCTTCTTCCTACTTAAACATGGAGTTTAGCTAACACTGCCTTCTGGTACTTTCTGAGATGAGCAAACAAAAGTCACTGCTGTTGTCACTTCATCCCATGATAGATCAATACTTCTCCCCCAGCCTGTCAGAGGAGGACAGCAGCAATCTGGACTTATATTATACGGCTCTCAGGAGAGAGATGTTAAAAAACCCACACCAAACCAAAACAGAACTGCATAGAACTGTTTGTCGTGCCAGCTTTTATTCGAAAAAAATATCAATCCACTTCACAATCCAAGACCCTAACAATAAGAAATTAAGAAAAATATTTTTATGGAGGTAGGTCACAGATTCTGCTCACAAATGTTTCATGCTTTCAAAAAAATTATGGTGTACACATGCAGCATTTGTTTTTCTCCCCTATTTGTTCAAATTGAAATTGAAATCAGCTCAAAAAATTACCTGGAAACTTCCATGGATTATAACTCCCTATTCAGCTACAGATTATGAGAATTTGAGTATGTCCTGTGACAGAGCTGCATTTTGTTATTTCCCCCCAAGAATCCAAGTCGCTTTTAGATTCCTTCCAGAATCTAGACAGCCTTCCGAACTCATAAAATACCCAGATGTACCCAGGGCTTCTTGTGGATTCTGGCTACTGAGGAACAGCAGGAAATTTGTCAGCAGCAGGTTAAAGAAACAAAAGATATGTAGGAAGCATAACCTACCCTCAGATTTAATGTTAGCTAAGAAATGAGTACAGCAGATCCACCGAGGTGTTCCCCTTTGAAACTCAGTGTTCTCATCCACACTCTCAACCTCCACAACAGGATGGTGTTGGAAAAGAAAAAGAAGCCTTAAATTACAGTCTGAAAATGAGCAGATTACACTCTTTCGTCTGCATGTCTTACCTATGTATTAAAATAACAAAAAGTAAAATAATACATAAATTATTTTCAAACACACATTGTTCCTTTAATTCCTGATGCACTCCATTATTTTCCATATCTAAGGGTCTGGCTTTGAGTTTTTAGAATCTACCAGTTTCAAGTGGTTAAAAGTGTTACACACTTGTAAAAAATCCCCTATCAAAAGTAAATAGGTTCTCTTGCATTAAATAAGTTTGGCTTTACAAGTTAGGAAATACTCCTGGAAAAAGAAAGTTAAGTAAATTTAATCTTCTCCTAGCTATAATTTATTCTTCATCTCAGGGCAATGGATATGAACCATCATAATTTTTATTAATGATATGTTTAAGATTGTCAGGGTCTATGAGTAGTCACAGGTATGGAGAGTCCACAGAGTTTCAGATTTTTCCTTGTTGTATTTTATAGCTCCATTTGTTAGTGTAAAAACTCATTAAAATTCTCTGCACATCTCATGGACTGCATGTAGACAGTGTAAAAAAGAATAAATAAATCTATGAGAATTGAATACGACCTGGGAAAGGAAAGCCCTGTTATTCTGTAGTTATAGAAAATTTATAAGTACTTCATATACAAATGTTTTCTATATTACTTAAAAAAAAATCCTCAAAAAGCCATAAAGATTGGTGCTCATATTTGCTGGTAAGTCAATCTTTCTTTCAGACATCAAGAGATGACCTCTTAAGACCCAAAGATTTATCAAGTCAGCAGTTTATTCCCTTAGGCCACCATCTTCAGCCTCTTCCTCTTCCAGTCACGTCTATTGAAGGACTTTGCAAAGCCCCATGAGGAAATGGACTAATCTACTGCTTTCTAAAGGACAGGAATGATGCCTATCCTGACTGCACTTTATGGGATGAGAAAGCTAATAAAGGGAAGGAGACTACATCTATTCGTGAAAGATTCAGTGTGATGTCTGTGTTATAACAGACAGAGTTGGAGTGCTCCAGCTGTCAATCAGAAAAGGAGCATTGTTGCCCAGCTTGAGCAGACACTACTCAGATATTTTCCAGAAAATCCATTAATCATTTTACTTTATGGGCACAAAACATCTCTGCATTGATATAAAAAATACAGGCAAAATTATCTTTCTCTTCTTTTTTCTCTCTTTTATCAGTTGATTTGTAACAGATATATACACATTAAAATTTAAAGAAGTAAAAAAAAATAGAAACCCCCAATATTTTTAATAAATTAATTCTTATTCATTTGCATTGCAGAATTTTCAAGAAGCTTTTTTTTTTTGCTATCAGCTTTGAAAAATTCACATATTCAATACACATTGCATTGTTATTTGTAAATGTTTTCACTGCAAAAAGGAAATGGCAACACAGGCACTGCAATACCTTCACCAATGTATATACAAAACCATTTCTTGCCTGCTCAGACAATCTGGTTTGGGAATTACATGAAAGGAAAGAAAGAGACTCTGCCTCTTTTAGCCAATCACTAATTTCCAATGAGCAAATCCAACCAAACTTTTTACCTATTATATAAGTGTAAATGTCTGTGTTGCTCTTTTCAGGCAGTTGAATAGGTAGATCTGTTGGTGGTGTCCCCTAAGTTCATGCAGATACCTCTCAAATAAGTTCTGAATTCCTTTATCTTCCCTTCTGCCATTTTTTTTTTTAAATACAAATAAAAATTAACTGCGTTCACCTTTCTTCATATTCTTCCACTCTGGGATTTTTCTTTTTTAGTGATGGCAGAGAGCATCTAATTTTCAGGTTCAGAAGTGCCCCATTATCTACTCTGCTGGCTGCTACTGTGCTGAAAAAGTGTTACCATGGGAAAGGGTAGAGATCAACCTGCAGGGCTCTGATAAGCACTCCTTTCTGTTTATTTTTGAAAATTCCATGTACTCTGTCAGTCTAGGGATCCAAAATGTGAAAATATATAAATCAAACCAATTGGAATATAAGAAAAAGAAAAAGAAAGGGTAATAATATTTGCCTCACCCTGTTCAGATTAATCAATAGAGGTTCTTGAAATAAATAATAGTAATGATAAAAAATAACCTACCTAATTGTCTGTTGGCAAGTCTAAAAAGAATATATTACTAAGATTGCTTAAATTGAAGACTTTTGGGACGTGTTTTAGGAAAGTTGGAGAGATATCAGATTCCCCACTGCCAAGGGCGGACATCTTGAGTTCAGCAATTGAAATAAAGTGTCAATGATGGGCAAAAACATTAAATGTGGCAGAGAAATCTTTTTCGAAGGGTACAGAAATACTTTAGCAACTGAATTATGTTTCATTAATCATAAGGGGATAAACTAGCAATAGTGCTGTGTGAATATCCACATTTTCTTTCAGTTCTGGGATCTTAGAAGTCACAGGTTCGTGGTAAACTGTGCGGCAGGAAGCATCCATTCCTGAAGGTTTCCATGAATCCAGGTTATTTTGAAAGTCCCAGTACAACCCAGCAGACACTTCATGGAGTGCACAGCAGGCTTGTGCATCCCCCAGAAGTTCTGAGGAAATCCAAAGGCTTCACGAGCAGTGGCAGCACCTCAAACACAACTGAGAGAAGTCACCCTCTCTCTCCAGCAGCCTCGCTGTGAAATGCTCAAGTTTCTGTTTCTCTGAAACTACAGAGAGCCCTGGGAAACACATTCACAGCTTTGTCAATTAAAGACAAGCAGCTTAAATTAGAATGGTCAGAACGAAGTCTTAACCAGACTGCTAAAAGCAGCATAGTAGCTTGATGAGAATTAAAAATATCTGAGCAATGTGAAAAGCATTCCTACGGGCTGCGTTCCAATTTCCCTACTGAAGTACTAGACATAGCAGAAGATGCTTAGAAAAATACAATATGCATATTAAAACCAAGAAAACCATCTGTAAGTGATTTTAATTAATTTGCTGGGTACATGGAGAATCTGGAAATCTGACAGAAGGGCTTGGGTCAGTCGAGTTAAAAGTCAAGATTCTCTCACAGACACCTGAAATAGAATTACTTGATAATAGGAATACAAGGTTTATTTGCAATGTTGCTTTCCATGCTGAGGAGTTCTAAGAAAATTACTGTATATGAAATTCATGAAGTCATGAATTCTGGTCTTGTTTGCTGTCTCAAACACTAGAAGAAAATGTATATTTTAGTTTAAACATCTGACCAAAACAGCTGTTACCTGTTACATTTTGGACCTTGAAATCTGCCTCTTTTCCAACAGATTCCCATTATGTGTTTTACAGTCTGCAAGTAACTTAAAAGTACATAGCAGATGCTACTTAGTATTATACTACATGACTTCCCATTGTCCAAGACAGCAAATCTTTTTTTTAATTCATCACAGAACATAAGGATTCTTCCATAATCCAGCCTTTAGCATAACTAAACCTTCTAATGAGGCCGTCATGCCTTACAAATGACTTACAAAAATCCTCTCTTCTGTGTTTTGTTCCATGAGAGCAGCAGTCAATAAAAGAGCTGTCTCTGCAATCCTCCCACCAAATAACTCTCCCAAGCCCATTTCTGCATATCCACTATTGGCTATAATGAAATTGGCTGGATTAACATTTTGAATGCATTTTTGTCTTCATCACCTTTGAAAGAACTGTGTTTTATTCTGGTTTGCTGTAATGTGTGTTCTCAGTACAAGGTAGAATGAGAAGCTGCCATTCTCATTAATATAATTCTGCCTCCATTTGCTGATTTTGCAAAGGAAACCAAAAATTTATATTCAGGTAATGAAATCCCTGTGTCTTATTAGGAAATCAAGAAAAATATTTGAAGTCTTGCAATGGTTTAGAAAGGTTAAATAAACATTGCCACAATCACTTTCTGGGCTTTCAAAGGATTGACAACCATTAGCTGAGACGTAAGAGGAAGCAACCTCCTAAACCACATCTCAGCTGTTTCTTCCCATGTTCTGGTGTATTTATATTAAATTACTGGTTTTCTTTTCTAATTTGTATCTACCTACAATACCTACAACATGAAATTTGGGGTTTTTTTGTGGACAAAGAAACAGTTGAGAAAATTAAAAAACAACTGGAATATCCCATAAATGTACTGGAAACATAGAAAAAAATGCTCTGGAAACCAGATCCCAAGTCATACAGGGAAGGATTTGTTCTCACCAATCAGTGTTCTCTGAGAAGTCCCTCCAAGTCCCACCAGTGTCTCAGTCTTGCCCCAAAGTCCCACCAAGGTCTCACTCTCTCCATTGACTTCATCATGACTTGAGAGCAGAAATTTTAAATCCAGCTAACGAGCTCTGCAGAGGGTTCTGCCACTGACTACAGGAATTCTGTTCCAGAAGGCTAAAGGAAAATAATACATGAAACAGAGCTACAATTTTTGGGCTTCATTTGCATTACACTTCCCCCTAAGCATTTGACTTAAGGACGGAGTCTGGAAGGGAATTTTTTTAGTAAAATATACGTATTACCCACTTATGAAAGAAAAGATGACAAAAGATGAAAAAAAAAAAGCCTGACAATCAGCCTGAATGCTAGAAATTGCTTTCAACTGCTGTTCTCTTTGTAAATTGTTCATATAATTTAGAATGAAAATTAGTTCTGACTCTTTTAATGTGAATATGTAGACATTCAAAGGCCTATAAGCCTGATGAAGTCTCAGAATTTCAGACTTTAAATGCTTGTTGTCACTTTCCTAACAGATTCCTGCAGTTCTTTTCAGCTAAAACAGGCCAAAATAATATATCTGTCTGTCACTAAGCTAAGGAAAGCTGGTTTAGCACCAGAATTTGAAATTGAAGGCACTGTACTTCCTTCATCCCTCTAAATTGTGTCTGACCAGGCAACTCTTCCTCTTCTACTCTGTCTCAGTATAAAATTAAATAAATAGCTTATCCTGCCAACTTAGGCAGAAGATAAAAGCTCTGAAAATCTGCAATATAGTGGCAATATGAAGGTGTTCCTGTTTCTGATGCAAGACTGGTAACTGCTGACTATTTCTAATGCTAAGCTGGACTGAGTAGTTTAAACCACTGGTAGTTTGCACAGTGGAGGTCAGAAGGATCACTTTTTAAATATTTTTTCTTTTTTGGTTGCTGGTTTGGTTTTGAGCTTTTTTATTTTTGCTTTGTTTTTATTTTTGCTTTGTTTTTATTTTTGCTTTGTTTTTATTTTTGCTTTGTTTTCATTTCTGTTTTGGTTTGTTTGTTGGTTGGTTGGTTCTTTTGCTTTTATCCCTGTAAATGCAGAAGGTCTTTCCAAATGTCAACCACTGCATCAATCTGGTTTGCTTCCACATCTCCCATACACTTCCATTTTCATCTTGCTAACTCTTCCTTTGCAGTTATTTTCAGGGTTGGGCCTGTTCCTGTGTTTCTTGTGGGTTACTGATCCTGTCTACCATGGTCTACCTTTCCAATGAAAACATAAGGTCTGTTGTAATTTTTTTTGCAGCCTTATAAGCAGAAACTCTCTTTTTTTCTACATTTAAGTTCACATTGGAAGCAGGATCCTCAGCTCTGGTTTATTTCTAACTGCAGTGTCACAGAAGAGTTTTCAGAAAGGTTGTGGAATTCCACACTTGTTGCAAGTCACCTTAAAAGTTCATAGTTAGCAGTCAGAGGTTTGGGGTTTGTGTAAACTGTTTGCATTCCTTAGAGGTATGCAGCAGCCTCTCAAATTTTTCTATCTTTCAACAGCAGCTTTTCAGACAAATGGCTCAAAATATCAGCAATAGTAAAGAAAAGTTAATTTCTATCCTACTTAATACCATTTCCATTTGTTTTTGTGAGGGTTTTCTTTTGAGAGGGATCCTTCCATCACCTCACTCCATCTCCTGCTAAGTACTGTACATTCCAGAGAGTTTGTCTTCTACTCTGCAGACCTTTTCTCTATGATCTCCACTATTTTAATTCATAAACCATCAGCTCCTCTAAACTGCAAGATATCATTTATTGGTGGGTGGGAGGTTTCTATTAGACTTCACCTAGGAAATGGAGTGGCCTCTCTGTCTCAGTTGAGAGCAAGCATTCAAGACGAGCTCTTCAGCTTTGCATGGAGCGCAGCTGCAAAGAAGCAGCTCTTGTATGAAACACCCAAGAGATGGTTTAGGAAGTCATTTCTCCCTATTATTTTCTGTCTTTCAAGTGAGATGAATGTCTGTTCCCAAAAGTGTGGATGGACAACATAAGTGAATACACCTAAGGTATTCACAAGGCACACTCAGGGCCTCGGCAAGTGCATTTTGAAAGAGATAAGGAGTTAAATGACACTACTGCAAAACACTGTCTTACACAAAGGACAAAAATATTTATAAAAATACTGCAAATTCTTAGCAGGTTATAAATTATTTACTATAAAAACCCCATTGTCTTTTCATATGATTTGCATTCTTTGTGGCTTCACCTTCGCAGGCATTCAGGTCCCCAGTCCCAAATAAAATCAAGAGATCATTTCAAGCTTTGAAAAAGACATGATTTGAAATGTTAAGTACTTATCACTAATTTTAGATGGTTTAATTTTTAATGAATATATGTACATTTTGTGCACAAATAAAGAAGGACATGATAACTTTTTAAGTAAAATATCTCTTTTCATCCAAAGTATTGGATGAATACTGATATTGCAAATTAATCAATCAAATGCTAGTACAATAAGAATTCCTGAAATACCTTTGTTGTCAAAGTACAGAGGATGCTGTCATATTTCCCTGCTGCCTGAAATTAGGTTGTTCTGCTTTGGGAAGGCAGATTTTCAACATCTAAATCTGTGCTATAGTTGAGTTGAAATTATTCTAAATGCTTTTATAAAGAAAGTATTTCTCTCACATCAGTGTGTGTGAGTTTCAGGTTCCAATATCCTATCATGGGATCTTAGCCCTCTGACTAAAATAGCTTTTCATGGAAGCTTTTCCTTTAAATTGTAAACAGGAAGAAAATTCCTTGTATATCCAACCTTTCATTCTTATTCAGGTGGCTGATTGGCTTTTTCTTCTTAAAACTAACAACTTTTACCATCTGATAAAAACAGGCAGAAATGCAAGGTCTTTAGGCATTTCTGACCATTTGCATTAGTTAACTGACAAAACATTAAGCTTTTCTTCAGGGTTCCAAAATGCCAATAAAGATGTCCTGCACCAGAAGGAGTACTGCTGAAATGGGATACAGCTGCCATTCTGGTCGGAGACAGCTTTCCTTGGGGGCCTTTTCATTGCTTTAACACTAATCTGTGACAAAAAGGCCTTGTCAGATTCTTATTGCGTTTAAGAAGCTTTTGGTAAGATTTGTATTGATTTGGAATAAGGCAACTGACAACATTGCAATAAATTTTTACTACTTAGTACTGATCAATATGGATTTTTTCAACCTTTTTCAAGAAAATTGCTTTCTATTGCTTCAGATATGGCCACGCTGCTCCTAACTTAATTATATCTCATGCAACAGGTCATGCACTTTTTCTAGGTCTAGTTTCTGACATGAAACAATTTTTAACAGTCCAGCAACATTTTTGTTTCTACTACTAAAAAACCTGAAAGCCTGCTGCCCTAACAGGAGTAGCAGTATGCTATTAACATAGGTAACTAAAGTAAATTGCCTTTGCTGTATCAAAAAGGGAACACTTCTACCACTGCACCTTAAAATTCCAAGATTTTCAGAACAAACAGAAGACATTTTGGTCTGGATAGGGGATGACTTCATCTGTCCATGTTCCAGATGCCTCACACAACTGTCAAATTTAAGCCATCCATTGTGAAAATTATCTAAATGGATATTCTTTTTTCTTCCTGAATTCTACTTTAAATACAATGATGTTCTTTGGGGACAAAAGGGAGTGTAAAAAATATGTAACCAAATCAGAACCACTAGCAGAAGCCTTTTTAAGAAGTTCATCCAGCACAGCAAAATAAATATAACTTCTTCTCCTCATGTGTGAAGAAAACAGGAAAAAGATAATTATAAACTAACTCAGGGCTTTGATATGCTCAGCAGGAATTGCCAACATTGACTCATGAGGGAAGGTTAGGCAGAGGAATATTTGCAGGAAAGCGTAGGAAAACCCATTCACATTCAGCACTTCAGCAAAACTCATATTTGTTGATTAATGGAAAAAGATATTTTTATTTGTCCTTCTTCAGTCACCTGTTCTTATGTCTGACTAGACTGATTTTGGAGAGTAAATTGAGCTTCTTGCCTTGTCTCAGCATCAGAGAATATCTGATCAGAGAACTCATTCAATACTGGAGTTAATAAAAACATGCAGCAAGCACTATTTAGTATGTCTTGTGGCTTATAGGCATATATTTATCAATTGCTATTTAGAAAAAGCCATGAATATTATTCCTTTAGAAAACAGTATTTTGCTTGAACACATTCTTAAAATATCTCCCCTGCGTGGGAAATAACTGTCAAACTTACCAATTCTAATTATTAAAATTACAATGGCTGTGGTTGTGTCACTGGGTTTTTATCCTAATGTTTTCTGAAATATCCAGTTGCATCTATTTTAACCAATAATTTTAGCTCAGATTGAAATTGTACCCTCCAAACCTACTTTCTCATCATACAGATGTGGATGTTTGCTTTGGCATGAATGTAACCTATCCACTTGTGAAATGAATGTGTTATTTATATTACTTTTGTTAGGCTCAAATAATCACTGTGGCACTTGGAGCAAGTGTAACTCCAGCTACAACTCCATAACTTTTAAAGTGTCTGTCACCTGAGGAGTACAGCATGGCAGAATTACCTGTCATGAGCACCTCTTCTCTTGTTAACTTAGTAAAATCTATGGAACCGATTGGAGAAATCGAATAAAAATTAGTGCTTGAGATGTAGTTTGTACATGCACTCTATTATAGCTCTATTTCAGAGCTATGGAAGTCAAATAATTGAATTCTTAAAAGAAGTTTCATTTCAGTGGTAAATGAGATCGAAATTAAAATTGACTTTTGAGCAGCTCTTGGTGGAAAAGAGTAGCTGTTACTAAAAATCAGAAAAGACACCCATGTTATTTTCATTTCTCTAGGCAAATAAACCCAATTCCTGGAAAAAAATTAGGATATTTTTCTTCAACTAAAAATGCTTTAATACGTCTTGTAGGGGTACATGTACCAGCATGCATGTCACAGGTCACATAGTTTGATAAAAATCAATATCTATCCAAAACCAAATTCATGCGTACAATAAAGCACAAAAAAGATTATACCAGGTGAAATGTGCCTCCTGGACTGAAGGCATTAGTGAGAAAAGAGTGAGGATTGAATTCATTATGCTGCTACTGTGTTAGCCATGAATTAAATATGAAAGTTAGAAATAAAGAGAAACAGAAAGAGAAAAAAAGAGATGGGAAATAGAAGATGGTGAATGAGAGCAGCTGTTTTAATCTCCCCCAGTCTCTGTATATTACTGAATAAAGCAGGAAGATAAGCCAAGTCCATCACAGTGAGATGCTGTCCCTGAAATTCAGCCCTTTTGCTATTAAAGAAAAAACCTGACTTCAGTTGCTGTAATTAGGAAAGATGAGGAAGCTGGAACTGCCTCAGCCAACAGGGATTTTTCCAAATTATTCTGATTGTTATAAATAACAACCTGGTAGCTTCTGATGGCATTTACCAGCTCTAAAGAAGCATGGATGAAGGGAAAGCGGAAAGACAATTCAAAAAAGCATAATCACAAGGATAAGAGTTCTCAAGCACAACCATTTCTCCCTGCCAGAACAATCTCTGGTTGAATGTCTATTTATAGTATTTCTCTTCAACAAAAAATGCAGAATAATTTAGTTTTAAATAATTTTTAAAACTCAGTGAAAATGAAAACTCAATGACTCGAAAATAGCTTGTTCTTCAATGTTTTGGTTCACTTACAGACTTCCTAGAATTAAGAAAACAGGCTCTTTCTCTCAGTATTTTATAGCAAGAAAAATATCTTGAGTTAGCTTGTGTTGTAGAGCAATGCCTTTCTTGTTTTAGAAATACAACCTAGTATACCATAGATACAATTTTAAAATATTTTCATATAATTTTTCATGGGGGTCTGAAAGGCCAAAAACCACCAAGAAAAGGTTCTTCCAAATTTTTGAGGAGGTTTTGTTTGGTTTTTTTTTTTTTCAATAGAAGTCTCTCAACAGTGGATATGATGTGATTGGGAGGTTAAGCAGGATAAACAATGCTTGGAACACTATCATCAGAAACTGGATTATCAAGTCTTTATAATATCATAAATCTGTGCCAAACAAAATGAGATACCATCCCAAAGATATAAATGTAAGCCGATATTTCTTCATATAAGTTGTTAAATAACTCTCCAAGACTCTAATCATAATGAAAAGAAAATATATTAACAGTCTGCCATTTTACCCACAGGCAAATCATAATGATACCCCCGCTAATTAAACCAAGACTTCATTAAAGTGTTTCTCATTATCATTTGCAATATTTTATGATAATTATCTGCCTTTTATATAACAAATTAAATTAATGTTTTTAATAACACCTTTAACCTTAGCTTAGGTAATGTTGAATGACAATGTAAGGAGTACACTTTAATGCATATTTTAATTGCCCATCACATTAATTATTTTCTAATGAAATAATTTGGGTAACTTATTCTCATTATTTGTTCCTTTTGCATTACAATTAAACACTCGATATGCTTCGTGAGCAATGTTAACACAGGCTTAAATTAGTTCAGCTGCATTAGTGTATCAATAAAATACCAGCACTGAAGGATCTTTCAGTCACACTTAGTATTTCTCTTTCCTTTTGTGCTTGACTTATTAAATCAGATAATGCTGGTGGAGTAAAACAAAGGTTCAGCCCCATTTTACCATCACAATATAAATTATCACACATCACCACAGATCAATAATGACATTGAAAACCACAAGACTTGAGCAGAAGAGAATGACCTGGTGGTGCCAAGCAATGGGACAAGACACAAAGGGCAGAAACTGATGCACAAGAAGTTCCACCTGAACATGAGGAAGAACTTCTTTACTCTGGAGGTCACCCTGCACTGGAACAGATTTCCCAGAGAGGATGTGGTGTCTTCCTCCTTCGAAATATTCAAAATCTGTCTGGATAATCCTGAATAAAATGCTCTGGGATGGTCCTGCTTGAGCAGGGGGGGCTGGACCAGCTGACCCACGATGGTGTCTTCCAACCTGACCCACTCTGTGGTTCTGAGGCTGTACTGTACAAATTTACTGTACAAATACCTCTTTACTGTACAAAAACCTCTTGGCATCTCCTTGGATCGCACGAGGCTGAATCATTACATTGCAAACCTCAAAAGCTCCTGTCCCAAACTAAGGTTTGATGAGCTCACAGGCAATAATTGGCTGATAGTGTAAAGCTCCTTTATTTCACCTATCAAATGTCTATTTGCTAATAGACAAATGAGAAATAATACATTTTGTATAATCACATTTACAACTTCACTTTTTGAAGGATACTTTGGAAATGTAAATGAGAGTAAGGGAAATCCTTTTCTTCCGAACAGGTAACAGAATAGCTGTCACTTTGGCAGAAGCAGAACAAGGGTCACAGAAAAGCAGCTGGAAACTGATGCACAGAGATGGGGAATCACACAGTGCAAGGAGGCTTTATTTGCATATAATAACAATAATAATTCTAATAATAATTCTAGTTATCAAAATTGCATTTCATTCTTTGTTTCATGACCCCAGATGAGATCCTTAGAACTTCAAATCTGATATACTAATACACAAATTTTCCAATTACAAATCAAAACAATCCTCATTTAATTTCGCTTGAAAAAAACGCCAAACCTGATGATTTTACAAATTCATTTAGATTGAGTGTCAGATATTTGACTCACTAATTTTAGAAGTGAGAAAATCAGTACTTTTCCATAGGCATATGATACATGCTAAATTTCAGAGGAGTTGGGTAACTGGGATAACATAAATTCTCATCAGACCCAGCTATTCCACTTTTTTTAATTTACACTTAAAGGCTTTCCCTTGCTGGGGCAACACTTTTATTGAATGGTTGTTTCACTAATATAGAAGCAGATGAAGTTTGCTTTGACTCTGCCTCTTTAATATAGGTAGGTGACAAATGCCTTCTGCTTGACAGCATTCAGAATGTGCCTGCTGCAGCAAGTGTCACCAAGCTATTTCCTATTTTTCTTAGCAGTTTCAAATCCCAAAATATTTGCTTCAGGATGTTCTCAAAGCTGATTTATGACACACATAAGGCATAATTTCACATAAAAAGAAATTTCAGAAGAGAAGAAAGCGTACTTGCAACTCTCTGTGGATATTGCTCAGGTGATCAAAGGACTGTACTTGCTGCAGGTATGATAGTTTCTCAATCACTGTAAAATGCATTTTGCAGCATTTCCAGAGTCTTACACCATGGCCAAGCATTTGACTGATGCTGGTATCTAAATGTGTCTAGACATAAGCTGAAAATATCTGGATAGACTTGACCATAACATATACTGATCTTCAATTCATATAAAACTGTCAGTTTTATGGAAAAAAAACCCATCCTCTTGTTCATAACAAAGAACAGAGACAGAAATAGGAGAGGTCTTACAGAGAGTATAGATAATATAAGTGTGATCACTGCACAGGAAAGCAAAATGCTTTCCCTTTCCCCTTCATGGAATTACACAGAATGGCACACTGATAGAGCATTTCCTGAGTGAGGGATTGCTTCACACAATCTAGACTGAAATAGGATCTCATTTCAGAACCATTAGCTGGGTTTGTGGATACCTCACAATTATGGGGTGTCCTGCCACCTGGAAATGGATGCAGCAGAGGTAGCTAAAATACAGCTATGAGCACTGAAGTAGGATTTTTGCCTGCAGTCAGAGGCGATCCCACTCTGGACAGATTGGGAAATCACTTGGGCAGGACACTATACAAATTGCTAACACACGAAGGGGGAGATTTATCTCACACATCTTCCAGCACCTTTGTAGCACAACTCCACCTGAGCTCAGGAACAGGATCCCTTTCAAAGGAAATGGAGAAGACTTATTTCAGACATGGCTCTTTTGGTCTACTTCAGATATTTACTCTAGTGTCAAAGATCACAAGCCTTCTGTGATCCCACCATGTCCGTTCACCTCCCATTTTACCTTCCTCTCTGTATCACTAAAAGTGTCAGACTTGAGACTTTTTCTATTCTATTTCCTTTGGCATAAAAAATGGGATAAATTTCTCCCAAAAATACAAGCAGCAGGTAAAACTATCAGTATCACTTTCTTCTCTCACTTTTTGTAAATGAAACCTGAAGCAAGATTTTTGAAAGAAATGTAAAAATTCATTCAATGCCATTTAAATTCTTAATATGTAAAAACAACTCACTTGAAATCTTAATATTTTAAAACCCTGAGAATCTTGGTGTTTCCTGAAAGAGAAAATTGTTAAAATCAGCTTCAGAATTATGTTTCCTTTAGGTTAGAGATAGCTTTGGTTAGGTACTGTTATAAACCAATATGATACTGAGTGTGGTTTATGATGCTAAGCATTGCATTGTACTATACAGAGTTGATTTTGAGAAAAAAAATACAAAATCTTCTGTTTTAAATTTACATTTTCAGGGTCTAAATTAAGAAACCAGGGGAAGATATGACACATAAGGAGCTTTCAGAAGCATGCCATGTATTGTGGCCTGATGAGGACATCCACAACTCCATTTCAAGTACAGTATTTTGTCCCAAAGAGGAACAAAAGTCAGTATATCTATTGTCATCTCTATACTTGTGTATATAGACATATGCATATACAGATATTGTCACAAAATTCAGAATCACAATATTTTGCTAAAATCAGCAGTAAATTCCATTTACTTCACGGAGAGAAAATAAGAATATTGACATTTTTGAAGTATGATTGAAAGCATAAACTCCTGATGCTGATCTATATGGATGAATAAATAAATCTAATTGGTATATGTACACCAAATGCAAAAGAACTTTACATCAAAGGTAAATGAACTTTTAAAAACATACAGAAAACGAAAACCATCATATATATTTGAATATGTATAGATATCAAAAAATAAAAGAATAAAACAAAAATAGAATAAAGAATAAAACAAAAAAAAAGAATAAAACATAAAAAGAATAAAACAAAGCATCTTGCCTGAAAACTACTGTACATGGACAGTTAAAACTTTTATCATGAAATAATTTTAATGCTTGTGTTCAGATATCAACATTTCTCAGATGATGTGTCATAGGTAGTTGTACTTCAAGTCGAATAAGGTACAGATTATGTATCTTTGGCTGTTTTCAGGGTGCCTTTGATGCAAGATTGTTGGATATTAACATCAAAGCAATGTATTCACATGCAAGGTGATCTGCTCATAAGTATAAACTGCCTTGTAAACTATTCAGTGAAATCACTAAGTATTTACAGAGAGTCTGAATAAATGTGCCTAAATCCTGACTCCTTAAACTTCAGGAATTGCCCAGCACTACAGAAAGAACATTGGGTCTGAAGGACTTCTGATAAAATCTAGAATTATTAATCTGTTTTTAGGCACAGCCACCTCATTATTATTCACCACGCACTCCAAGGAGTGGAACATATGGACCACCTAAATGAGTAAGCCTTCCAGCAACCAAAATTATAAAGAAAGCTGAATTTTGGTTACATTTTATTCAGTTTCCTATCACCTTCCTAACACCTTTTAGAAAATTAGTTGGACCACTTATCTGAGAATCCATGTATTTTCCACAATTCAAATCTAATATCAATGTCTCCAGCACTCTACCAGCAGATTTCATTGTGAGCTGGTATATGACAGTCATTTATGGCATGTGCCAAATTCAAACATATTGCAACACTTTGTAACATTTGCTGATAGGCAGCAACTGGTGCTCTTTCAAGTGCATTGAGCAATTTATTTTAAAATCATTTTCATACACTCTGTCGGCTGAATCAGAAAAAAAAACTTGTTGGATAAACTAAGGGGACTCAGTTATATCTGAGGCATAATTTAAATCCTGGTTTTATGATAGTATTTGTAATAAGCTGTTAATAAACATGATGATTTCTGGAAACTTCCTGTATAAAATACATTTTCAAATTTCCATTTTATCTGAAATTCTTGAAAAATTATGGTTTTCTATAAGACTAAGCTATTGTCTCTGTGCTCAACCAAAAGTTTACACTAGGAGAACTGACTGGCACTTTTTGGAATACAAATTCCATCTTGTAGATGACAAAACCAAAACAAAACTAATACAAAGATTTACTGTGAAAATATTAATTACTCTGAAAATATATTTTTCTTGTTTTTCTATTGTAGTCATGATGACACACTTTGTTGATACTCATGAATACTAGATAAAACCAGAAACCTGGAATAATTCATACTATTTAACGGGTTTGCAAAAGGATTGTAACACTACGAACAGAAAGTTCTGCTGCTCATAAGAGTTAATGTCAATATTATTTACATTATATAATTGTCTAAGGAATATTATTTATACTATATAATTACTTTATTACTTTATTTATTTATTTCGTTGTTTTCGATGAATTCCACATTCATTGAAATACTCTCAAACCTCAACCCAAAGGTTATGAGAATCTCCACATAAAATTATTGGGTGCACTGACATATAATTCTTGTTTTGTTGTTTTTATAATCTCACATCTACAGTAAACTCTACTGTCTTTTCAGGCAACTGATCACCTCTAATCCATTGTGACATCTAATAAAAAAAGCCTAATGAAGATATTTAACCTGGTAGATGAAGTGTTAGCCACAGTGTGGAAAAAAAGTAAATCCAGCACTAGACTCCAGTGGTTGAAAGAGAAAGCTACTGACACAGAAATAATCAAAGAAGGAAAAGCTTATTTGTGAACGTTACATATTATTAGCAAGTATCATGAGAAGACATATTAGCCATTTTCTGTGTAATACAATCCTTATTTACATACCAAGGGCATTTTATGCTGCCCTGTGAGTCTCTCCTTCTGAAGTGAGTGGTGAAATTCCCCTTTAAGGGTTTGAAGTAGGGTGTTAGAAACATCCTACAAGCTATAAGTTGTACTGCTTCTTGGATTCTGTTCCACAAAAAATCTGCTCCACCTTGGTTTCTTTCCTCTTAGATTATTACTTCAAAGAACATGAACCAGGTTTACTTTTCTTGCATTTACAAGATTTCCCAGGGAAATGATGAAACTTCCTTACAAAAGGCAGCTGTATGGAACGCTAACAAAACATCTGCAGGGGTGCAACATCTGATGCTGAAGACCTTAAGGATCTATTTGTTTTTCCCCTTTTGTAGGAGTCAAGACATCCACAATCTTGCTCATGATTCATGCAGAAATTTAGCAATAACAATATGTATATAACCTCACTCACAGTTCACCCAGAAAAAAAATTTTCCTGCATCATTCTCAGGGGAAGAATGACTGCACTTTTGAACCACATCAGGATAAAAAGATTTAATCTAATTAACATTTTCCTTTAATCCTAAATCTCCTTTCTCGTGGAGATTTCAAGAGCTATTTTTTACTGAGAACAGATTCATTACTTGTACTCTAGTAACATTTTCTTGTCAAATTTGTATGTTTGAACCATAAACAAAAAGCACAGAGGAGTTCTTTCACTGTGTCTCAAACACTGGAATGTCATTTGAGAGGTCTTAATATATCCATAGATTCCCATTTTCCTACTCCAGGTTTTGCTGCAAAATATGCAAAACTAGTATTGGCTATAAGTGTCCCAAGCTCAAATTGCATTGATTTGTGACTCCTCCATTTACAAAAAAAAAACCAAAAAAACCAAAGCAAACCAAATCAAAACCTCAAAAAGTCATAAGCAGATCTTTATGCACCATTAACACCATGAATGAATCCTTCCCAAAAATTCTGAGTGGATAGTTCTTCATACTTTTGTAGCATGTTCTCTTATAAAACAGCAAATGTTTTAAATATTTGCATAGTTATTGGGGTTTCTTCAGAGGGTCTGTTCCCCAGTGCCCAGATCTCCCTCTAGTCTGAATTGGTTCTCTAGTCTCAATTTTTTTTATTGTCCAATCTTTTTTAAGTTTTGAAACACTCTCAATAATTCTATTTGATTATCTGCATATAATTAGAATCCATAAAACTCCAGTTGCTCAGTCTGGGCACCTTTCTAACTACATTTAAAATTCTGTGTGGAAATTACTGGGAATTTTCTTTCTTATATTTCTTTCTTAAGAAAAATATATTTCCTGTTGGAAAAAAAAATATTTTACACCAAATGTATAATAAAATCCCCCATATTTAAATGTGAAAGCATCATCATTAATTTAAAATTTGGATTTAAATGCTGAGGGCTCTTACTTTGAGCAGAGAAGGCTCACAGTGTGGTGCATGTGTATAAATATCTGATGGGGGAATAAAGAAGAGGCAGTCAGGCTCTTGCCAATGGTGCCCAGTGACAGGAAAACTGGCAATGGGCATGATCTGGAACCTGAGGAACGTGACTTAAACATTTGAAAATAATTTTCTGCTCTGAGAGATTTTTGGGTGTCCATCTCTAAAGATATTCAAAACCCAAGTGGACACAACCCTGAAAAATCTGCTCTGGCTGACCCCTGAGCAGAGACTTGGACTAGAACATTTTCAGAGGCACCAGTTAAACTCATTTATTCTGTGGGTTTGTAATTACTGCAAAACAAGGGAGTGAGGGTGAAAAAAAGGTTTTGCCTCTTTAATTTTACCAAAGAAAACAGGAGCAGTCACAGCTAGGGTGGGTAACAACTAAGCCTCTCATGAGCTAATATATGTGCTTGAAAACACTGTATTTTGGTCTCAAAATTGTTTAACCTACAATAATTTCCACAAGATATTTTAATTTAAACTGAGGTTTTACAGCAGGTGCATGTATTTAATTTAGATATCATGAAAATATATTCCACTTAATCTTAAAAAAAAAAAAAAAGAATATTCTCTGTTGCTGTTTTCCAGTGTTCACCACACTGAATCCTTTCTACTCAGATTACCTGGTCAGGCTGAGAGATAAGGAAGGAACATCAGTATATTCCAGTTCTGTTCTGTGCATCATTTGCAGATGTTGATTTATTAAAATGTCCCTGTAAAACATGAGCAGTTATGTGAGGAGGTTTTATTGGAGCTACAAATTTCCAAAATTCCTCTCTCTGTCCAGCATTATTCTGTATTCTAATCACAACAGGAAAAAATTCAAGCTGAGTAGGGAGAAGCAGATGCAGCATCACCTTTGGTAGTTTTACACTTTAAAATTTCCTTAGGCATGCTGCATTTTTCATGAAGCAAATACTTTCATTAATAACAGTAATCTTCCATTACTGTGTGAAGAGACCCAATTTAAAGCACTTGTTATTTCTGACAGCAAGACTTTTCGAGCAGCAGCTCTACCTGCTGAAAATGACTAGCCATGCCGCATATAAGAAAGAATTGTCACTAGAAGTGTCCTCTGGAAAAATAATAAAAAAAAAAAAAAAGCAGGCCTGCCTTTCATTCTCAATAACTAAGTTAAATATAGCAATTAACTTGCTGTCTGGCAGATCTGCAATCATCATCATCTTTTCCAAATAGGTAAACTCACCACCATGCATTTTAAGCTTCAAGATTAATGTATTCGAAGAATGCGCTGAAGAATAAAGGTGCTTTGTGGCTGTCTGATTTTAGGCATCTCTCCCATCATCCTAAAGTGTAATCCCCTGGAGTGATTACGTGTGAATAATTTAGAAAAGTGCACAATGCCTGACGATTATAGGCATAATGTAATCCAATATTTGTTCAGTGGCATGGCCATGGCAGAGTGACTGTAATGATCTTGCTGAGGGCATGGCAGATAGTTCATGTGTATATGGACCAATTTTTCACCCCAGAGACTTGTTCTTTCTTCATAAAAGCAAGGACTTCCCTGTAATGGCTGTTAAATTTCTTTCCTAGCATGCATTAAAAAAAAAAACCCAAAAAACAAAACAACAACAAAACAGAATCTAGATTAAAAATTATGAACTGTAAAAGAGAAACTGAAAAAGCCCCACTAATAAGAAACCAATATAATGTCTGAATTTCATTGTCTTTAGCACTTAGAAGCTAAAATGTCATTGACTTTTAGAAAGAGGGTTCAAGTGCTCAAGAGTCTTTTGAAAATGTTGTGTGACCTCCTGTGTCACATAGGTGGCATATTATGTATTTATCTTTGCTCATTCTGAATCAAACTTTGCACAATGATGTTGTATTATCACTGTGCCACTAAAAATAGCTCAATTCTTATCCTCTCTCTCCTAGATCCCTCTTTCTTGGAACATGATCTTTTTTCCATATAAAAGACATTTCCATCAGAAACACCACTAAGAATTTAATCTCTACAGATGCAGGAAACATTAAATTAAATCTGATTTTTTAATGGATCTTTGGGAAATTAACATTAAATGGGGACAACAAAATCAAAAAGTAAATTTATGTTTGTTAGGTTACAATCCAGAATGTTTGTGAGGATTGATATTTTCCCAGCTCTATTTATTGTCTACATCTAATTTTCTTCATGTGAAATGTTAAGGTATTGTTAAAATAAGTCTTTTGGCAAGACTTCCTTTTAAAATAAAGCCTTATGTCAAAACACTTTAGAGATGCTGTTTTGTTTTACTTTTCCTGTTGCTTCACTGTGCTCACTCCTCACAGCATTCTCATCATTTAGTTGAGCTGAAATGATAATTTTTTCTTATAAATCTAAAGAAAAAATAATATTAAAAAAGTAATAAAATTAAAATTTTCATACATTTTAATAAATTAATATTAAAATTAATAAATTAAAATTAAATTAATAAAATTAAAATTTCGCAATCAAGGTTAATGCTGAGGAAAGAGGAAGAAAAGTAAATCTAATTTGAAAAGTGTCTATAGTCCTGGTTTACCATACACACAAAAATTACCTTCATAATCGTAAAAGCATCCTTTTTTTATGGCCAGGGAGTCTGATTTCATCACATGGAGGAAACTCTAATGAAAGCAAGGGAAATAAAGGAGTGTAAGCCAGATGTCACATCCATGGCCTTCATGTGCTGAAGGAAATTTAGATCTGAATCTTGTCTCTAAGTAGCACTGGCAATTTTAGTCATGGCTGGCTATTGTTCATTTGTGTTGGAGGATTCTGAGGTTAAGGATCATGCACTTTCCACAGTCAGCTTCCATACTCTAAGGTACAGTAATATTCAAAGAAAATTATTGACAAGATTTTTCCAGGCTGCTTGGTGTTTGCTTTGCATAATTATTTTGGAATTTTGTTTATTTATGAAGCTCCATTGTGACAATGTGCTTAAACCTGGGTTTTCTCTACTGCAGAATACTTCCTGCATTCATCTTAATAAAACTTTAGAAATGTTAATAGAGGCTAATACATTTATAGATGTTCCCAAGTTGCCATTTACATGCTAACAATGAGATATTGATTGTGCTGGTTTATTCCTATGTATAGAGTACATATTCATCACAGTAAAATACTTACACCCTATCAAAGACATAATTTGACTTAAAATCCTTCCTGTTAGCATGACTGCAGTCACATTGCAGCCTGCATTGAGGTGTATTTTCTACTGTTCTATTTGCCTGCTCTGAATTAGGATAAGTCTATTTCTTATGGTATTACTGTTGTAATTTATCAAGTCACTATAACTATTATGGCATATTCTTTATTTTTCATCCAGTGGAAAAAAGAGTAATATCTCACACACACAGCAAAAAGAAAGCAAATCCATGTTGTTTAGGGAAATACACCATCAAATTTCAAATAATTATTTCAAAATAAGTAACTTTTACCTTCATAATTTTGTATTTTACATATTTTGCATGTTATGTAAAATAACGTGATCATGTATATTATGTATGTATATTAATATGTAATAATATACATATTTTGTATATTTTACATATATTCAATTTCTCTAAAAGACAAGAGATTAAAAGAAATTAAAAAGTTGTTATTTTTGAAAAATAAAAATTTATGATTATGAAATGCATTTCTAAGTTTGGCAATTCCACTTCACCTATTTTCAAAAATGTTACTTGTAATACTTAAAGTCTATCTGGAATTTTTTTTCTTTTTGCTTTATTTGCCTTAGCAAACAGATGATAACATATCCCCTTTTCTCCTGCACATCAATTTAGCTTTTCCTTCTCTTTCTTTGATGGCCTTAAGCCATATTCTATTGAAAAAAATAATTTTTTAACTGTCATCAGCTCATTTCCCTTCTCTTCTGTTAAGAGATTTTAATCAATGCATGCAATTCCTTGTGCAACAATGGCACTTGCAGTTATAAAGGGAATCTCATGCTGGATTATCTATTTTTTTTTCTTTAGAATCTGACCAGGGAGGAACAATTCCAGCCAAACAATGTTGGCTGCTGAATGCTTTATTAACTTGGTGCACTACCACTCTGCTCAGGAGAGTCACCAAGTTCAATGCACCACGCAGCTGAGCCTTGTGCAGTGCAAAGAGAGACAGAATAACCCCATTCCCCTGCCTTGGCTCAACTTCCAAACCCCACATCAGCTCCCAGAAGCTGCCAGCATTCCCAAGGGACAGACCCCAAGGCGAGGGGGGATCCACATGCTCCATCCACAGCTCCTCTCTGGCAAAGAGAGTCAAGCTGAAGGTCAAACTGGCAATTTTCCCTGGCTTTGGCATGCCAAGAGAGCTGGTTTTCCCCCAAAGCAAAGCACACTTAGAAGGGGACAGAGCTCCAGAGATTTGCCCCAGCCCATTATTTCTCCGTGGTGCTGAATCCAAAGCTCAGATCCCAGTCTGACCTGCTGACTATGGAGATTAGTGAATTGCAGATTAATGCCAGAGTGCAGCGCTGGTTGGATTTGTAGGGGCACTTTTAACATCCTACTGTCTTCAAAAGGAAGCTGTGACCCTGAAAACCAGATACACTAAAATGTCAGTATTTTAAGAAGAAAGTAGATATGAGGTACAAAAATACCTTGAAATATACTTCCAAGCCTTCTGATGAAGTCCACCCTGGAGCAGCTGCAAATGGACTGGATAAGATTTATAAAGACAGGAGCTGTGTACCCCAGTCCTTTTGGATACAGTTCCTAAGAGGGCTCCACAATAATCACTCCTTTTTCAAAGGTATGACTAATACCAGTTTTGAGCACGGATTTATGAAAATATAGGTTGATCCTCCCCCTGAGGAATGTTTGCCTAAGAAAGTGTTTTTAAAGATCGTGTTTGCAACACTGCAATCATTGTCTTATGCAAAGTACCTCGAGTTCAGAAAGCTAATCACCCCATTGTTTGGCTTACTTTTTAAAACCTCTGCTATGTTCTAAATACAAAAACTTGGATTCAAGCCAATTTACACCTTCTGGGCCTTGAATTACAAAACATAAAACTCTAGCTTGCCTCAGAGGTCAGCTTATAACTCTGGTTTTTCAAGCAATGCAAAAGAACACAGTACACTTCAGAAAGATGAAATAAAAAAAAAAAAAGAAAAAAAGACACAAAAAAGCAACAAGAAAAAAAAACCACAAAAACCAAGTAACACAACCCTTTGATGGAGACCGAGCAGAAACAACTTTTTAATATTCTGCCATATAACATAACATTTAAAGAACCAGCAGTGTATTTTAAATTATATTTTTGTCTTGCCTCTTTTCTTTAAAGCTGCTTTATCTGTATGTTACAGTAGCAGACAGAGAGCTCTTAAGAGTGTCATCCCATCACTCTCAGGGATGCAAAACCCTGGAAAAAATTTCTGAAAGTTTTGTTGTCTCAGATGTAGGAAACACAAATCCATTAGCTATAATGTGATTTGAGTAGCACACAGTAGGATAACGCTTTGTGGGCTTGTGGTTAAATCTGTGAATGACTGAAATGCATTTCTGTGTGTATATATGAACAATCTATCTCACAAACATAAGAAATGGAAGGGGAAAGTTATACATGACAACAGCAACTCCTTTTTTTTTTCTTCCTCAGAAGGCTCTCAGCAATATCTCAAATCTTTTCAGATTAATTAATTAATGACATTTTTAAACTTCAAAGTAAAATTGAGAATTAAATTGGTTTCAAGAGGAGTTCAGTAATTATCATTACAACCACAAGGAGTGCTAAAATGTGCACTTACTATTCTGTGCACCTACACAACTTCTTTCTTTGTACAACACATTTTATTAAATCCTTGATTCAACCTTCTGATCTTTAGCATTATAAATCTTGCAACAAGCTACAGGAGAAACTCAGGCAGAATTTAATTAACCAAGATGTTTAAGAAAAAAAAAAAACACAGTAGCATAGCTCAGAATGTGTAGCAGCATCAAACTGAAAGGATGTCACCTGCAGCACAGACATCCTGCCCTCCCCAGGCATCCCAGAGCCAGCCTGGCACAGCACTGCCTGGGTGAGGAGGAAGAGCTTGGGTCACCTAACAGAGCAACAGACATAAACCAGACTTTGATACCCTTTCCCCCTTGTCCGTGTGCTTGTGGTTAAATCTGTGAATGACTGAAATGCATTTCTGTGTGTATATATGAACAATCTATCTCACAAACATAAGAAATGGAAGGGGAAAGTTATACATGACAACAGCAACTCCTTTTTTTTTTCTTCCTCAGAAGGCTCTCAGCAATATCTCAAATCTTTTCAGATTAATTAATTAATGACATTTTTAAACTTCAAAGTAAAATTGAGAATTAAATTGGTTTCAAGAGGAGTTCAGTAATTATCATTACAACCACAAGGAGTGCTAAAATGTGCACTTACTATTCTGTGCACCTACACAACTTCTTTCTTTGTACAACACATTTTATTAAATCCTTGATTCAACCTTCTGATCTTTAGCATTATAAATCTTGCAACAAGCTACAGGAGAAACTCAGGCAGAATTTAATTAACCAAAATGTTTAAGAAAAAAAAAAAAAACACAGTAGCATAGCTCAGAATGTGTAGCAGCATCAAACTGAAAGGGTAGAGCTCAGCAAAGACTGATTCTCAGTTTTCATTGGTTTTGACAGAAAGCTAGCTGGGGTCTTGTATATTTTAGTCAATGATAACATAATATAAATTTTTTTTTTAAGGGTATCTGAAATCTACAAAATACCAAGTTGTAACAGAAGAGAATTAAGGGTAGATTGGTCTGAAGAGGACACAGGACAATTTACATCTTGTGTATAGAGTGAATGAGCTGCAAACACACACACCCTCACAAAGGTCTAGCGAATGAACTTGGTGATTTCTCAGTGTCCAGCCCCTTCAGTCCTATGTTCTCATCCTCCCAGCATGGATCTCCCTTCCCACAGTCCCACAAACTCAGTCCTGTCCCATGTGGGAATTGCCAGCCTGGGAGCCCCAGGATGTCACCTGCAGCACAGACATCCTGCCCTCCCCAGGCATCCCAGAGCCAGCCTGGCACAGCACTGCCTGGGTGAGGAGGAAGAGCTTGGGTCACCTAACAGAGCAACAGACATAAACCAGACTTTGATACCCTTTCCCCCTTGTCCCAGTTGCTTTTGTTGAAAGCTGTCTTGAACTCCACAATACAGGTTTTATTTTTTGGGAAGAAGAGAGATGTAGGAAGTGGTGAGTGTCATATTTACCATCCTTCCCCCACAAATAAGAAAACAGATTTATGGTTTTCTGCCCTATCAAATGATTCATTTTTCCTTTTTCCTTTTTTTTTTTTTGGGGGGGGGGGGATAAAAAATGAAAGAAAAAAAAATAGAGATCATGACAATAGAAACAGAGGCAGATATAAAACCAGAATCTTTGACACACACATACTAGACCCCATGGAGCTCTGTAATAGCAATTTTCTTATTTCTGATGGTTCCCCTTTCCCTTGGTACTCAATCTGAAAGTCCAATTTGCCAGAATAATGTATCTGGTGTGAGAGACAATTTCTACGACTGAAGTAACTGTTCCTTAGCAACCAGAAATGCTCTAAGAACAGGTTTCATTTCCCCCCATACCCACTGAGATGCAGAATAATTGTTGAGATAATTATATCACATTTGTGAGGATTTACATATCTTCTCTATAATTATTTACAGTACTAGTCAATAAAATAAAGAGTTAATTGACCACAGCCAGGACCCACACTTAATTTACAGATAGCCCCTAGAAATCAGAATGAATTCCAGTTAGCCACGTTACAGATCTCAATCCCAATAAACAGACTGCTATTTTTCATTTGTATCACTGTAATAGTGAGAGATACCCCTGACTTCTGCCTCTCCCCTGCTTGCCTGAGGTCACAGTGCTGTTGTACCAGGCACTCCAGAAGGACATGACTCCGCCTGAAAACCTGGCTGTCCAAACACAGAAACCATACAAAGCACAAGAAAAGGAGAGTGTGATCCTCCTCAGCTTTACAGAGGGGGAAACCAAGCAAATAGAACTGAAACAGCACACGTTGGACACAGGTTTAAGAGGCAGTTCCAGTTCTGGAGGATGCTGAAGGCATCCCTTGCTATACCCTGAATCCCTTGCTATAGCCAGGGTCATGCAGGTGAGGCTGTGTCTCCAGGACACTCTAGGGTTGTTTTAGCCAGGCTGGAATCCCCTCCTTTGCTCCTGTGGAAGGAATGATTCCTGCCCCATCCCTTGCAACCCAGCAGCTGCCTGGCAAGCTGGTTTGGAGGCCTGATCATTTCGGAAATTCGAGCCAAAGACAGAAAATGCACTGTCAGACTGCCAAGGGGATCTAATGCCCTTCATGGTGGCACAGAGGTGAGCCTGGAATGCCTCATGGCAAAGGAAGGAGAATACAGGCAGGTCCACCCCTTTACATAACATTCCAATTTCATCATTTAGGCAGGTTATGAAGTAGTAACTTCATAAAGGAGACCTCGCATCCTGAATTCTGCAACAGCAAATACGGAAAATCTCCTGAGCAAAGTCACAAAATTTCCAAGGTGCACCAACAACCATTAGCAATAGCCACAGAGAAGCTGCTATTAACAGATGAGAAAAAAAACCAAAGCTTTTCTTATGATTGAAACACTGAAGAGATGTGATCACCAATTATTGCAGTGTTGTGGGTCCCAGGACAAGGTGAGAGATGAGAATTGACTCTAAGTTCTCAGAAGGCTGGTTTATTATTATATTATAATTATATACTAAAACTATACTAAAGAAAGAGAGAGGATACATCCAGAAGGCTAGAAAAGAATGATAATAAAAACCTGTGACAGACCAGAGTCCCAACAGAGCTGGACTGGGATGGGTCATTAAGTTAAAACTATTCACATGGTGGGTAAACAATTCTCCAAATCACATTCCAGAGGAGCAAAACATGGAGAAGCTGAGGCTTCTCATCTTGTCAGGAGAAGAAATCCTGGCAAAGGGATTTTTCATAAAATATCACAGTGACAAAGAGATATTTTACATTACTCTCCACAGTAGTGGAGAGTTGCTAAAATCCAGGAAATGCAGCTACACAAAGCTGTTTTACTGTCAATAGAGAGGGATGTCCTTAGTCTGACAGGAATTGCACCTGATGCCAATGTTTGCCTTCTTTTTTTAGCCAGTGCAAATCTCCAGGCTTAAATCAACAGAAAGAATGCTCACCCTCATTCTGCAGGATATTTGCTTTTTCAGGTGGATGTGACAGCCTGTCATTCCATTGTCTGTGGAGGAGAAAAACCTCTGATGGTGTCATTCCATCAGTGTTATTTACTTAAAATTAGCTGACTTTCACGTGTTGACCATTTTTGCCACCTTCTGCCTTCCGAGCACCTCTGTTATGATTGGATCCCAAAACACTGCATTACTGCATTACAGTTTCCCACTAGTCTGTGTGCCAAAATGGCCCTAGGCTCTGGTCTCCCAGGTAGCTGTAATATCCTTTTGTAAACCTTCCATGAATGATTAGGGTAAATCTTGCTTGCAGCGATTTCTGTTCCCTCTAGCATTTTTTCCACCCACCTGTCTGTGCTTTTTTCCTTCTCTTTTCTTTCTGATTTTCAATTCCCTATTTTACCCTCTACCCTACAGCCTAACAGGCTGTCATAATACACTTCTTTTTCCCCTGCTGACTCTTTTTCTATGTCAGTAAAACAGTGTGATTTTCAAACCTCTCAAGTAATAAGTAATTTTTGTACTAAAAATACCAATACTAAGCATCTACGAAAATCAAAATTGCATAAGTAAAATCATTTTAGAAACACCTTAGGTGTTGCTATTCATCTGAACTGCACTTACAAAATGTAACTATTGTTCTTCCTTTCTTTGAACTGCTACAACAAAGCCAGTGCCTCAAATGCTGAATTAAAAGTCAATATCAAGCTGTAAAGACATAACGCTTTGAGGCTTAAAGTACTTTATAAGGCTAATAGTGTTAACTTATAATTGCTTATTTTAAATTGACAAAATCTAAATTATTTCACTTAGCATAAATAGATACAAGCCTAATATATTTTTGCCAGCTGAAAGCTGTCATGCAACTTCAGTTTTAAAAGCAAATATCCAAGAGTTTGGGAGAAGATCAGGAATAGTGGACTTGTGTGTCTTGAGTAGCTGAATGAAGTGTGGGATATTTCTGACCTTGGTCAGGCTTGTTATACCAGCAGACAAATCTCCATGCAACAGTCAGGGGTATCCTTCTCCTAAGAGAACTGCTGTAAAAATTGGTCCCAGATTTTGAAATACCTGAAACTTTTAATATTCAGGTTCAGTAAAAAATAAAGGACATTGGCTGCTTATTCAGTCACTGGCTAAATATTGTCTTCTGTGTTCTCAAAGCATTTTACATAAGTCCTGCATGCACTGGAATTATTTTAATTACATGTGAAAACCATAATTTCTAGACTAAAATCCAACAACTCTTTAACACCAAGCCTGGTGTTGCTCAAAAAAATTTTCCATTGCAAAAGTGAAAATAATCATCCACTCTAAAAAATTATATGGATTTTTTGGGTGAGTAGTAACTGGATTTTAGCTAAGAGTCCCCGATTTAACTTTGTCTTCTAAAACCACACGCAGGAAAACAAGAATGATTCTCAAACTCAAAGTGAGAATTTAAGTAGTAAACAAATAAGGCCAAATAAGGCACTCAGCTATTAGCTACATACCTTAGAAATCCAAAATAATATTGGCAGTGGATTTTTGACTTTTGAAATCAGGACTTAATCTGATTTAGCCTCCATTTCAAAGCCTAGTTCTATAATACATATGTGAAATTGTAACATGAGTAGCTGGAATTGTTGCTTCTTAGACTTCTGAGGCCTATTTTAGTTAGTCAAATTGACTGCTGACTTCTCTTAATTTCCTCTGGCGACCTGTACTTCATGCTGTTATTATAAGCAAGGGAACCATCATTGAAAATCTCATCTAAGCAAAACTCCACTTTAAAACAACCATATTTTTGCTTTCTAAAATAATTTTTTCCCTATGGAACTAGTTCTGCCAACTTGACAATTCTTCCAAAAATTGAATCGCTAAAGATTTTCCGTGGTCTTTTAAAATGTGAGTGACATGGTAAGCAGTTAACTAAATTCACTTCACTGGAAATTTCACCTGTGTGTAGATTTCAGAACTGGGTTTTGCTTTCCTCCGTTGGGCAAATATCCATTTGTTTTTCAAGGAAAAGCAATATGAATATCTGGATTATCTGATATCTGGATTTACCAGTATAAAACTGCATATTTCTCTTTCTTGGGTTTTCTATGGAAGCAAGAACAGAATTATTTTGACTACTGTTCCATCAGGGAATAAGATTTGTAAAACCTATTCTCGAACTTTTTGTCCCTCTGCAGCATGTGGATACATTTACAATTCTATCCACTGGATTAGGAGAACACTGCTGAAATATCATCAGGTAAAACTTTTTCTACCAAGTTTTTACTCTGGAGGCCTGAACATATGAACGGAAAGTAGTCTTCATCTCCTGGTTATTATTAGGAAGGTGGTTTGTTTGGGTCAATTTTTCTCCCTGTCCCTAGAAAGAATAGATTCTGTAAAATTTCTCCTGAGCTGCACTTTTCTTTTTCATTCTTTTTTTTTTTAAGTTTTCAACCAGAATCCATTCTTGTTCTTTAAGAGTGTTGCATGTGGGCCTTTGGGGTTTTTTTGGTTGACCTTTTTCTCTCCCACAAGAAGAAGCCATTCTCCTGGCTGCTGAAAGTCTCTTCCTGCCTCTGCATCCCTATATCAACAAAGCTGCACTGTGAAAACGCTTATTTGCCTGTTTCAGTGTTTATTGCCAGACCACAGAACATTTTTATCACATGAACCTATGTATTATTAAAATATGAGACACTAGTAGGTTCAGTGTAGAATGAAATATGCCATTCAGCACTGCTAACTCACAGGCATTAACCAGCCAACATGAAGCTACTGACTTTAATAGAAGTGAGACATAAAATGCTAATTCTCTTCTTCTTTCTAATTCTTAAAGCAGTACAAGATCCAGTCTTATGAACATACAAGTTTAACCTCCCTGGTAAAAAAAACAAACCAGAATAAAAATAGCCTCAAGCTTAAAAATACAAAGTCAAATATCTGCAAAATTAGTACATGAAAGTTCTCATGGTTCAGCTGGAAATGATAGGTCATAACAACAAAAATTTAAACACAAGTGCTTGTTTGCTTTCCATTCTGCTGTAAGCTTCATGGTTTCTAGGGCTAGTGAAACTTACCTTGATGAGATGATGTTTGGTGTTATTGCGGTATTCAAACACAATATTTTGAGAAATTAAGCATGAAACTGAAATCACAATAATCCTAAAGCTGTAGTAAAATTGTATTTTTATGCAGTTTACTTTTATAGTATTAATAAAAAGATTCCTGATCTTCAAGGAAGTTTTTTCTACTTCGTGACTTTACATAAATTCCCATTTCCTTCTGTTAGTAGTTCATGGTGATAGTAGATGCTCAAAAAGCTCCTTACAGAGACCCAAGTCTGTGAAGCTTAAAACTAATATAATCCTCTGTGTAGTTTAACTCCTTGAGCAACTCTAAGAAAAAAAAAAAGCTGCAAAATATCCACAGGTATGAAAAAATGAGCAGAAGAATGTTACAGAAATCTGTCATAAGATTACTCCTAGTGTCAAGAAAAGCCATATTTCTTAAAAGATATAATTCTGAACAGGTACCTCATCTTCCAGAAGAGTAGGAACAGAAATATGAGGTTATGAAAGGGTTAGACCTCGTTACTCCAAAGTAGCTGAAAATTTCCAGTCTCCAGAGATCAAACACTACTTATGAGTATCAGTGATATGAAAAACACCATGAATCCATGTTTCAATTTTTTTTTTTTTCCTAGTAAGATATATTGCATTTTTCTACCTGGTAGGTAGAAAGGAGATGCCCTGAAGGAACTGTGCCCAGTGAGAAGCCCATGCAGGAGCAGATTTATCCTGCAGGATTGTTGCCCGTGAGAAGTTCAGTTCACACGGGAGCAAGAGAAAACTGTGAGGAAGAAGGAGCAGTGGAGACGTGATATTATGGACTGACCACAGCCCCCATTATCCATCCCCCTGTGCCAGTCATGAGAGGAGGAGGAGAAAGAGGAACTGAGGATCAAGGAGTGAATTTGACCCCGGGAAAAAAGGGAAGAGAGAGAAGGTGTTGGTTTAATCTTCCTTTGTTTCACACTATCTAATTCTCTTTGCACTGACAATAAATTGAAGTAATTTTTTCCCAAGTCTGTTTTGCCCATAACAATTGGTGAGCAGCCTTCTTGTCTTTACCTTCACCTGAGCTTTTACTTATTTTCTTCCCCTGCCTGTTCAGGAAGAATGAGAGTCCAGCTGAAAGAGCAGCTGGCAGACAGACTTGATCAATCCAATAGCTCCATAACCGTTTAGGTGCTTGTTTTGTGGGCCAACTTTGATTCCATTTTCTAAAGTGGGCTACTTCTGTAAGCTTACTGTATTTCCCTAAGCAAAATCACTGCCCTGGCTCTGTGTGAGTCAGAGCTTTGTGCAACTAAAGCTCCTCATTTCCTCCTCATTTTCACACTGCATGCTGTTCCCATCAGCAAAGTCTGGGACTTTTTGTGCTTCTTAAAAAGCAAGCAGAAGATTGATGTCTAAATGAGAAGAGCAGTTCAACAGAATTATTGAATCATAAGCTAGATTTAATAAAATGACAATTTCATTTAGTTGTAGTATTGGTTTCAAATGTTTCACTTATAAAGGCAGAAGGAAAGCCATCAATTTATGTGATGGAGACTTAATTTAGCACATCTTCTATAAAGCTGCAGTTTATAAAGTTAGCTACATAAATCATTAGTGCTGGAAATCTGCTGAAATATCACTTTGAAAATTGTCAGTACCTTAAAAGGTCTGCATCAAATACCAAATTGGATGGGATATAAATTTTTCTTCCATGCAGTCAAACTTAAGCCTGAAAACATCAACTATATATTCTACAGGTGCAAGCTGTTCCCAACAGTGTGCATTAAGGAAATAATTAAGGAAATGTCTCATAAGACTGGCATGCCAAAGCCAGGGGAGCAGAATTTATGCAATGAAGACTCAGATAACTCAGCAGAGACAAAAAGCAAAACCTCTGAGAATACTTTCCAAGCTACCAAACTTGGCTACTCAGACTATTCCTAAACATGGGCACTTCATAGCTATATGATTTAATGTCTACATTGATTGGTCTAAGTGCATTCTCTCCTGCCAAAGATAAGCCACTTCTCTTTTACACAGAGCTTTGATTTTCCTCTGTTGCCACTCTGCCAACAACTATCCATTTTCTATAAACATTGAGGCACTCAGCAGTACGCTATGGCAATTTTTACTTTTCACTCAATAATTTCCAGTGACATAAATATTCAGCTGGGGTTTCTTTCATTCAACCCAGTGTTTGTAATGAGGTTTCTGTTATTCTTTCAGCCACTAATTAACAGGGGGAGAAAAAGAAAACCCTCACCTCTTATCTATGATAAAATATTTTTTAAAAACATAAAAGACATAATATAACTTTAATTTTGCCTAATTCAATTATACTGACTACTGATATGCTATCCTAGTGCTGGTTGACTCCTTCTAAGAACTGGGACAGCTGTGTGATTCATGGCTTCCCTTTACAGAAGCTGTGTTGACTCAAGCAATATTACTCACCCTTACTGGTTTCCTCTCAAAGTCTGAGCCGGTGCTGTGGGAGCTCTGACTCCTTCCTAACAAGCCCCTCCACAGAGTCTCCCCCTCAGCCTGGCTGCTTGCTGTCAGCCCAGCAGGTTCAGTGTGCTCACTCTGGAAATGGTGCTCCTCACTGATATTCTGCTGAGGCTGCAGCAGTCAGAGTGCCCCAGGGAGCAGCTCTCAGAGCTTTGGCTTCCCATCCTCTCCAAGCTCACTCTTTGATCCAGCAGCATTCATTCTGCACAAGTTCCCTTCCTCTCTACAACTTACCACACAAAAATTCAAGAATCCATAACTACATTTGAAGCAATAGCAGCGATAATTTTTTGTATAAAAAGTTGAAGTAAGAAGTTTTAGAGACGCCATGGGTGAGTGTGAGTGACGTGATGTCTCACTCATGGTCGTATATTGGTGATTTGTTAATAATGTACGGATGTAAGCTTGCGCCGTAGAGGGAGGACCCTGGTTACTCATTCTAGCATTAATTCTCCTATTTGAATATAGGTTAGCCTGTTGATGGGGAGGGTGTCATAAAATTCTTACATTTTTGTAGTGTAGAGCTTTAGTGCACTCTTTGTTGATGGCTGCTCAAGGACCTTCAAGCAGACTTAGAGCCCCGAGTACAAATCTCACCTGGCATTCAGGAAATACTGATTCTTTCTAAAATTCTTTCTAAAATGTTTCAAACCATGTTGGATGCCACTGGATTTCTCCAGTTTATAAAGACCTGCTTGCTACATGAAAAAAGGCGTCCATGCAAATGAAGAAATTTAAATAACAAGAAGAAAAACAGACGTCCTTTTGAAAAAATTCAAAATAACATAGGAAAATTAGTGGTTTAGACTAATTCAAGGAAAACTTTTGAATTACTACAAAAAACAGTTCTTAAAAATGAGATCAGCTTTTTGGTCTACGGGGTTCTCTGGTGTTCTGTCCTTGTTTTCTTTATAAATGAAATTTTATTACTTTAATGTGTTTAGTTAGTAAATGCCTCCTAGGAGCTGTGCTTCTTTTTATTCTGAGGTACTCTGGTTGTCTTTTATTCATAAACATGCATAAGGATATGTGCAATTAGCAGAACTATTAGCATTGAATCTATTTTATGCCTCTGTGAATAATGAGTAGAAAATAACATTGATTTTGTTTCATAAGCATGCTTGCATATAATTATCTCTATATTCCTCTTAGAATGCTCATCAATAAATATTGCATATTCCACAATTATACCATTATACGCTTCTGAGAACTGTAGTCTTTGAATTTATGTCAGAACAGAAGATATTAATTGATTCACACCACACCCTGCAAGCAATTTGGAAGTGATGCTCATCAGATTTCAAATGCACTACAGTTTCTAAATGTCATTAGTGGTAAGGAAGAGTTCATGCGTGAAAAATGCTCACAGAAAACTCCACATGAAACATGAAGCTATAATTATATGTGCTGCATTCTGCAGCAAGCTCCTGTCTATCCATACAGCACATATTGCACTGATATTTTCCAATTTTTCTTGTAATTTTCTTGCTACTTGCACATAGGTTTTGCATCAGCCTTGCTGTAGCTAAATGATGATGCATCAAACCTGTTCTTTGTTTCTAAGCAAACTATTTTCTGATTTTAATTCAAAGTTAGTGTTTTTGAAAGACGTTAGAGACCTAAATTTTGTACTTTTCTTGATGGCCATTACAAGTCTGCTGTGGTTCCTAAAGGTCAGTTGGAGAATGTGGTATAATAAAGAATAAAATTCCTATGCCTGTTGTTTTGGTTTTTTTTCATCTTTCTGGCGGCATATAAAAAGTTGCAATTAAATAATTCTAAATTTGCTGCTTTTTTGTCACTGGAGTGGATTGCCCTTTATTCTTTATATTCCAAATTATGTGCTATGTAGCAGATTCCTGGCTGGACCCAAAACTGTAACAGGATTTGACTTTTTCTTTGAGGGTTTTTCTGCTCAACAACTGCATTCACATTGGAAAAATGAGGCAACTTAATAAATGAGATAATGACAGTCCTTTCCCTTGCCATAGCCAAAACTCCAACTATGCTGATTAAATTAAGCCCATGGTTAAAAATAGACCACTCTCATTGTATTAAAAGAGATGGCAGCCAGACAACACATTTCTGGAGTCAAGTGCACAGAATTTAGATTCAGCCTGCTGTGGAGCTGGAAAGTCCCAACACCATTATCTCAAGGTTTAAGATATCAAGCATTTCCAATACTAGTATTTCCTGATGATTGCTTGTAGGGAACAGCAACATTCCGAAACTGACCTTTTTCAGAAATGTGAAGGACAAAATATCTGCTTAATAAATCCCAAAGGTAGAAACCATCATTTTATGGAGACCATCCAGGATAAGATAAAGGCCTGAGGTTACAACAAAGGCACCTTAATAGCTGTAGATGTGAATCACACAGTCCACTTGCTATGGTCATAAAGACATAATTGAAAGATGTATCACTACCATCATCCCCCTTCAAATCATAAAATGTTGTGAATTTATAATTGTTTTAAATTAGGCAGTTTAAGTATGCATTAAAAAAAAGCCTAACAAGCATTTAGCTGAAGAGCTTTTTGGTTTTGCTGGGCACCATGGATCTGATGGTGACTGTGTAGGAATCTGAATAGCTTGTTGCATTTGAGGTTTGTGAAATAGCCACTAATTCAGCAGCAAGCTTTTAAATCACATGGTTGTACATTTCTTCAATAAATGAAGAATTTCTGAGTTTAATATTTCTCCTCACTTGTGAATAAGATTTAGCAAGGAGTCTGTTGAAATACTATTGAAGTTTTATACTATTTAACGCTGACATAATAAGAAATCTGCAGTTTATAATTTATAGGAGTTATCAGGTGCTGGGTCATACTGACCTAAGAAAGACAAAATTGTGCTTCTTTCCGCTGATGAAACGACAGCAGAAATAACCTTCTGTGCTACAGGGTAGCTTAAACTCTATTTGTTGACACTGGAGGAATTAGTCAGTCATGAATGAGTAACTCTGCTACTTCTGATGGGATTTTTATTATACCATTGACCATAGCATAGTGTTATTAGTACCAAATAAAAGAAGCATTTAGGTGATAAGAGAGGGCCTGATGCATCCCCAGGAACATTCTGCAATGTCTGCTCTTGTCCTCTGAACTCCCAAGTGTCAGTGTCAGGAAGAACAGATGCCATCAGCATCCATTTCCCTCCTGTCATCTCCTTAAGGCAGTTATTTCATTTTTTCCTTTTAACATCTTTGCAAACATAACAACAATTCTGCTAGTAAGGATGCTAAAGAGTGAAGTATGATTGATAAATCTCACCTTTTGTGCTGCTACAAGCACATTCCCTTATATTTTATCAATATATTCAGAGACTAAAACACTGCAAGGAGAATTTTGAACAGTCAATTAAATCTAAAGAGGGATCACTGTGGAAAAAAAGACTACACCTGAAAAATGAGTTCTTAAATATGGGGAGGACAGGCAAGGTAGTGAGAAAGTCAGGAGACAAACAACCTCATTCTGCTTCTGCCTCATCTTATAACTAAATTCTCAGACAAACTGCAATGCCTGGAAGCTTCAGGAAAGGCAGTGACAATTTAATGTGTAGCAGACCAAATGCAAAAGAGAAGTACAAATCAGACACTATCTAAAAGGAGGAGGGAAAAAAGGGAGGGACAAAAACCCAACCAGCTTGTGTTTCAAACTCTTAGAGAAATTTCCAAGCCAGTGTTTAAGATATTTTCTGTTAAATGTTGGTTATTCCCCTCATATTTAATTTTCTTATCGCACAAGGACGAAGAGAGGATGGGGGAAGGAGGGGTAATCAGGATATCTGTTTGAACAAGTTATCTGTTGCCTCTCTCACTCCTGTTTCTACTACTTTCAGGTACACGACTTGTTGACTATATTGCATAAACAGGAAATGCTGTAGAAGTATCTTGCTGCATCCTTGATCTATTCTTTAAATTATTTTAGTCGCTTTTTTCTTTTGTACACTGAAAATTTCAGAAGCTAGCATGGGATCCATCAAAACAAGGGGATTAGGGTTTGCTAATGCAGGCACAGGGAACTGAGCTAGCCACTTCAGGTCTCTTCAGCAGGTAAAAGCTGCTATTTAAGGTGGGGTTTTTTAAATAAGTCTTACATTGTATTTTATAGGCCTATATCTTCCTTGTTGTTCTCTTGGTTGTTTTGGAGCTGCAATAATTTATGCCCTCTATTAAGCACCATCTTCATCCATAAGTTACTCCTACAAGCTTTGGAAGGATTACTCTAGAAATATATGGCTTTACAGTGTGAGAAAAATTAGCAAGACTAGGTCATAGTTATGGAATTGATTTTTTATGGACTGCATTCAGCTGAACTTAATACTGCACACATGTATTTTTCAGCTGTCAGTATGAATATCCCCATTAATTAAAAATTAGACAAGTAAAGATGTAAAATTTTTAACATTTTGAATGGTTTCCTTTCTACCTTCACAGGGTTAAGAAAACATTGTACACTGGAATAACCTTCTGACTTCTAAATAAATACACTTAAGAGACTTTCTAAATATGTGGTGGTATTTTTTGACCGGGTGTTGTACCACTTTATAATTACCTCCATCAAGAAAAGAATAATTAGATCAGGAAAAAGCACAAAAACTGGGAGCCAGAATTTAACTACTAAATAATGAATGCCAACTCTTAATTTATAGCTAACGAACTAAACTGTCCCAATCCACATATTAATTATTCATATAAATTTTGAAGAAATTAAGGAAACATTGAGCATGCATAAAATGAACAGCTAGATAGTAATATCAAAGCTGATTATTTAATGCATAAATAAATAAATCTAGGAGACTGTGTATGAAGCACAGTCTCCTAGATTTATTTATTTATGCATTAAATAATCAGCTTTGATAATACTAAATAATCAACTTATATATTACACGTTGGGGTTTTTTTAATATATATTTTGAACATATAATGTGTTTAGTTGCTGCTCAGGGACTAATTTAATTTTAAAAATGGAAAGAGCTTTTCCAAGGTACCAACAAAGCAACAGAACAATTAATTCTTCCAGCCTCTCAGTTTTACACATAAGGTAAGGGAAGCAGGGAGTGTGTTTTGGTGAGGCACATGACTAAGTTTGAAATGTCGTTTTCCAGCTTTTCTGTCTGCATAATGCACCCTAACATTTCCAAAATCCTTTCAAAATAGAGGTTTTCAAGGTGAACGGCAGCAACAGAGATACATTTCTGGATGGCGATACAAGAAAGAGCAGAAAACCAGCACAAAATCTGGTTATGTGCAAATAGCATGTGCTGAGAACCAACTGGGTGAAAAATGAGCCCACAGCAATGAATTCCCACTGCAGATCTCCCTGCCAAGGAGGCTGTAAGGCTGGAGAGCGCTGCAATTTCTGCTTCTGCTCTGGAGCTGAGGGTGTGGGGTGTGCAAGGCGTGGGAAGGAGAGAGGACAAAGAGAAAGGCACTGCAGAAGGAGTCACCAGCCATTACCTGTCCTGACAGCTGTCCTGGTGGCCTCTGCATGCAGCTCTAATCAAGAATCCAGATGGTGTGAATATCCAAAGCAAAAGCTGCATTTTTAAAACTCTTGCACTTCTCATGCCCAGCTTTGAGTATTGACCTAGAATTTGGAGCAAATGAAAGGATTATGCTGATTTTTCCACCCTTAATAAATGAACCTAGAGCCAAAGAGAAAAACAGCTTTGTTTATCCATCTGTCTCCTTAATGGCTTCTGTATTTAATAGGTTGGATTTTCACTTTTGTTTCTGCTAATTATCTAAATCTTTCTAAATTGTTTGTTACCCTCCCCCAAAACATGAGCAGCCTTTGCCCTACTGAAACAAACTAATACACTTTGAAACTGAGAAATCTTATCAACCTGCCAGTTTATATGGAGGATACAATTTGGAGGTTTTTCTCTAAAACACCGTTGAATTTATGTTGCACTTCTGTATTCTGTTTTTTACTGCATGTCACTAAGTATTCTAAAATGCAAAATCTGAATTCGATGACATTAAAAAAAAGCATAAACTACAACAACATGCCAAGATCAGCTGGGCTGCCAAATCATCTACACTAAGGATGAATGGGGACCACATTCAGATAGGGACCACAGTTACATGATTAAAACAGAAAGATCTGACATGTAAACAGCAATATTAACAGGATGAAAGGAAGAGTAGTCCTTACAACATAGAAAATGTAAACAGGGGTGAGGGGACCTGCTGCTCACTACTCCTGACTGGAGATCATCTTTCCTCTCTTCCCCCACACAGAAGATAGGTTCAAAACAAGCCAAGAACAGGGAGCTTTCAGATAGCTTTTGTGTTCTCAAACCCCACTCTGAATAATTTGTGTATCTCCCTGCCAAAGTGATTGTTGAAGATTGCATGCAAGATGTTTTCCATTACCATCTGTATGGCTGATTACCTTGTCAAGTGAGCAGTTTGCCTTACCTCTCTCTTTGAATGACCACATTCACACCTTCCTCGGGAGGGGACCTCCGCTGATAACAGACTATTGAATATCAGTGCATGACGGATAAGAACTGTAACATCCCGTTGGGAGATGCTCCGCCCAGAGGGAGGAGCCAAGCACTGCTACCCCATATACTCCGAGATTCTGAAATTGCAGTTCAGTTTTGTTCTCCACGAGATTCCCCAGAGGAACAGCAGCTACCTTTTCCTCCTGGATCTTCAGAGGAAGACTACATCCTTCTCTACAGATTCCCCTTGCTCCAACAGAACCACACCTGATACTTCAGAGGACTGCAGCCACATTTTCAATCGGACTGCCACCAGCACCCTGACCAACCCAGGGTGTCAGGTTGGGTTCTGACTCTGTCAGTGTTGTTCCAGTGGACTGTATTGTTTATTTTATCCTTTTTATTTCTTCCCTATTAAAGAACTGTTATTGCCTGCTCCCATATCTTTGCCTGAGAGCCCCTTAATTTAAAATTGTAGCAATTCGGAGGGGTGGGGAGGGTTTACATTCTCAATTTCAGGGGAGGCTCCTGCCTTCCTTAGCAGACTCCTGTCTTTCCAAACCAAGACAGTGATCTACTCTAGAGCTGGCTGGAGTCTCAGTTTTCCTGGTGCTGTTTATACCTGGACAATATCACAGCTTGTAGGACACCTTCCCTCATCTGCTCTAGCATGTTTATAAACTTAAGCAGGCAGAAATCCCCTTAAATTCTTACTAAAAAATCACCAAACACTCAATACTTACTGAGTAGAGAGCTTAGGAAAGACAAAATCTAGCGGCAAAAAATGGCCCACAGGTTTTCAATGAGGAATGGTCAAAGGCCCTGAAAAAACATCTGAAAAATAAAAGGCAAGGGTTATTATAATTTCACTCCTACTTTTTTCTAGGGTAACTTTCTTTCTTCAATATCTTCAGAAAACCATGTAAGCACCATAAACAGCAGGTAACCCAAAAGGCTGTGATCCATGCTATCCATCAGAAACATTCTCTAGTAGTAGGAAAACAATACCCGCTCCATAGAACAATTACTGTAACTTATCATTTGGCATAATTTCTGACTTTTTATTTATTTATTTATTATATTATATATATATTATATATATATTTACTATAATATTTATTTATTTATTTTAATATTCTGAAAATCTGATAAAGCCTCACATAAATGCAAATTTTGCTTTGCTATTTTTATGTGAAGGTCTCCAGCCATACTAAAAATATATTGGATGCATGCACCTTCTGTTTGAGAAAAACAATTAAAATACACCCTAAAGTTGTGCCTTTCATTTGAACTTCAGCTTCCTTTTTCCTTCACTTCATTTTAATTACTTTCACCTATTCACAAGGCTAGTAGATTATGATATGTAGATCTGCATATTATAATCTCAGTATTACATTTCTCTTATTCCATGATGCTTCACCTTCCCTGGCTGAGCCTCCAGGACTGGACTGAGCTGGATGCCACCCCAGCTGGTGCAATTGCCTCTACCAAGAGTTCTCAACATCGCAAAGAAACCCTGTCAGACAAGCCAAACCTACATGTCATCCACTTAAAACTCTCTCTCCTGGCTGAATTGAAGCTTTTAATTCCATGGGAAGAAGTCCATGTATGCTGCAGATCCCCCCCCTCTAATCACTCAACCTTCTCTTTTCCAGCTCTTTTCAATCCTTTCTTGTGAGCAGCAGAAGTTGTTTGGCTCTCCCAAGAGGCTCTTCTGCCAAATTTAAGGTTTGCATCAAAAATGTTTCTGCTCATTGCCCAAAATGACTTAGCAATTGTTATTGCCACCCTACATAACCACAGACACATTCCAGTTGATCAGCCTTATAACAGTTTTTGAAATATTTCACATTTAATCATTTAAATACTGAGCTGAAAAAGTAGCTCCATTCGTAATTGTTCAGAGGAAAGGTCTTTGCAAAAAAAGGTGGGAGGGAAGAACACATCCCACAGAATATTTATGCCATTAATTCAAAATTCCAAATGTCACATTTCAAAGAATAGCTATGGCTGCAGAGGTTGTGAATTGTGAGATACTTGTGATAATGGCATTATAAAGTGAAATTGTATATTTTTGTGTGCTCAGAATGAGAATTCTAGTAAATTTATTCAGGCTTTAAAAAACCCAAACCAACTCTATTTTGTGTTGTTAAAAGGATGCCAATCACATAAAAGAGAATTTAGAGAACTTTTCCTCATTATGGCTCAAATCATCATAAATAAAAAGAATTCTGTAACAAATATGAATGTCATTATGTGTGAGCTTTTTCATCTTTATTTGTTCCCAAGCCTAAAGTAAGACAATGATTGATAGATATGTGGAAAAAATATTCCCACTACCAGTCTTGCCCTTTAGCAATCTCTCTGTACTCTTGTGCTATTTCAAATAATCACAGGCTCTGGTGAGATACTAATGAAGATGTTTATGGTTGCCTTAAACCAAATGCAATATTTTAATTTAAATCCGATACCGATCCTTGATGTATCCTACAATAATTTATAATCAATGCATTTCTCCAGCCTCACTTAATCCACAGAACCAGCTATGTTGGACTAGGGAAGCTTCTAATGTCTCATGTCATCCTTTTATTTTTTTCTTTGCCCTAAGCAGAGACCATGATAAGCTTGGAAAAGCACAAAAGAGGAAGCAGATCTTTCTTTTTTCCAAGAGAAATGGTCTAGCATGAATTATGGCTTTTTGGACACTTCACGTTTCTCTTTCCTCACTTCATCTAGAAACAATGCCATACACGGGGAACCTTTATAATAGCAGCAAGGTTACTTGTATCAATGAGATAACTTCCCCTCATAAAAGGCAGCATCAGGTTTTGATTACCCTGTAAGATCAATTGTCAGGATTTACTGCAAAATAAAATGTAAAAAGAAAATGCAAAAGAAAATGTCTGTTGATGTAGTTTTTTAAATTATCTGAATTGATATTAAAAAGCCAAATCTATATTTCTCATTCAGCCTCGTGTCAAACTGACAGGTAACGTAAGTTAAATTGTTAGTAAAAATAAAATTATTCATTTTCAGATGAGAAAAACTTAAATGTACATTGTTATTAACTTTGAAATTGCCTGTCTGGTACTTATAAAATGAAGCCAAAAAGTAAAAAGGGCTACAAGTAAGTGCTGATGACTTAAAGCCTATTTTTTCCCCATCATGTACTGCATGGTAAAGGTCTTTAACATATTTTAAGTTTAAGCAGTTAAAGACCCCTCTGTGTTACAAACCATCCTGGATTATAAAATCTTCAAAGGGAAAAGAAAATAAACTAGACAAATAATAAGAAAAAAAATCAATCAATATTAGCAGGTCAACATTCATTTGCATTTCTTGGAATGGCATCAAGCAATTGGAGAGGCAATCAGAGACTGCAGGTAAGAAACATATAAAGTTTAAAGGGCAAAAGACCAAAGGATTCAATATGTAACAAAGAAACACATAAGTAGTAAAAGAACCATTCTGAAGTAATATGCTTAGTTCTTCAAGCATTCTGCTTTTGTAATCTGTTCTACATTTTGTGGTCTTTTTCTCATTTATAAACATTTATAAGGAAAAGACACACTGAAAAAAACACAAACAGAACAAATAAAAATATCCTGAAGGGCAAAATGCACAAAGAGATGGAAAGAGGCCAAGCAGATCTGCAATACTGAATGCTTTATATATTTCACCTTGGCTGAGTTCATGGTTTCCAAGTGAATTGATCCAAAGTTTTCTTCCCTAATAGTATTAGAAGAAAAATGTAAAACACAGACAGTAAATAAAACTGCTGGTCTGAAATGACTGGGACAGTTGCAAACAAAGGATGCTGTGCTGTATCTATTACACTCCTGGTTTAGATTCTCTTATCAAATATAATACCCTATCTATTTACAAGAAGTACAGCTTACATTCTCAAGGACAGTGTGTTGGAAATCTGAAGGGTCTTCTTTCTTTCCTGCTACTCTGCTGCTGGGCAATTAGTCGTAGGAGGAGAAATGGAGAATGAGATTCTCCTTGAGTCATACCAAGATTCACACTGGCAAGAAGCAATTTCCTACTCCTGAGTTATGAACTGATCACATGGCCTTGAAGCTGCCTGAGTGAGGGGGCAGCTGCCATTAGCAGGTGACAAAATGTCATCTTCGTCTCCGAGGGGCCAGATGTGAATGTTCCTTTGCAGCAGCCAGCCAAGTGATCAGAGCTGAGCGCGTCTGACTCTGCCCAGGACTGCAAATCCTGACAGACACTGCAGATGTGCTGCTCACTCAAAAATGCATCCCCTGCACCTGGGAGAAAGCTTGGACACCTTCTCCCAGCAAACAAGGCCCCCAGTACACCAAGGTGTAGGGTGAATGCTAACCTGCCAAAATGTATAACTTCAGGTCTAATCCCGGTACTAGGCGTGTTTGCACGGGTTTTCAAAATCAAGAGTTATATTTGAAAATGAGATTTCGACAGAGAAAAGTACTCAGTGAACAATATGAGTTATATTAAAAAGAAAGGGCCTAATTCCTCAGTTCATCACTCTAGGATTAAATTAATGAATTCCCATGAGGTTATATCCAGTGAAAAACTATTCAAATTTGAGCCATCATAAACCTCGAGTAATGCAGTTTTTGTCCATTATGTGGGAGAGTGTGTAGTAGGACATTTTTAGTGGTGAAAGGCAAGGTTTGGGTGGGAGCAGAAGAGGGAAGTAGGCCCTTCTTTCTTGCCTTTTCCACCATCCATTTTTGTGCACTACAAAAAGCATTGATTTTCCTCTTAACACATATTATGAACACTGTGTGAAATTAATTTGCTGAACAAGGGTCTGATACTAATACAATTTTTGTTAGTCTTTGGTTTAAGTGACCTACTTGAATGAATATTTTTTCCCAAAGTGAAAGAAAGCAGAAACAGATGGAGAGCATATTAATATCTACACATTATTATCACTGAAATTTTAGACTCTGTGACTCAACTGTTTTAACAAGAAAAGGTTAACGTAAGGCAGTTGATGGTTTGTTTTGAGGAAAACAAATCCTGCTGGCTTGTAAATCAATTGTTAATATTTGGCTTTGTGACTGAATATACCTTTTTTTTTTAATTACAACAGCTTCACTTACTATACCAGAACACTTCCCTCTGCATCTACCTTTGGAAGAAACATTATGTATTTGCCATCTTCAATGGTTTTATTCTTAGCACTAAAGTCAATATTTAGGAAATTGAGCCATAACACACAATCCTACCACCAAGTCAGAAACAGCAGGGGACAGAGAGGAAAGTTTGCACCAAACCCTGAGCAGTAACTTCTCTGAGCAGTGGCATTAATGTCCGGATAAACTTGTGAGTAGCTTTGCAGACACATTGCTTTTGCTTTTCATTGTAGCCACACACCAAATAAAATTAAACTACTCCTGGAGTTGGTCAGACCAGGAAATGAAAAACGTTTCCATTAGATGCAAGAGGAGGAAGGATTGAGATAAAAGGTTTCATCCATTTTTGGCAGATGAAAGTGTGTCAGTGAAAGTACAACTTTTATGTTGCCCTCATATACAGAGACTTCTAAAGGCTGAACCTGGAGCTGTTATTGCATGTTGCTGACAAGATATATGAATATAATGAGGTTAAGGGTAAAGGAAACCCTCAGAAATGCTAGAAGTGCACTCAGGGAATTTCTCAAAAGGATGTAGTTCTTACTGTAAATCTTCTGCAGGAGTCTTTCTCTTGCCTCTTTTCCATCCCTATGCAGCCAGACAGGAGCAGTTTAGGAGCAGTGAATGCCAGCTTGTGTCACTGCTGGCTCTCCTGGGAGCATCCCCTAGAGATGCTGAGAAATGTTTTGGCTCCTAATTCCTCTAGGGTTAGCCAAATAATATTCTATAACATTTTCTTCCAGATGCACAATGACATGAAAGTGTAATCCCACACATGGGTGCTAAGGAGACAGAAGATCTAGGAAGCTAAATTCTCTCAGCACACTTATGTAACCGTGATATTTCTCTAAGTGGCAGGGACAGATTTTCATTCATCCTGCTGTAATCAAAAGTTGATACAAACTCAAAGAACTCATGCAGCTTTTGTCACTTGGGTCACCAATTCAAAAAGCCTAAAAAAATATTATTTGAGGATGGTTTATGTACTGGAGGCATGAAAATGTGAAGTGCCAGGTTTCTCTGACACCGTATAGAGAAGCAGAGTGATAGATATAAGAGACAGACATAGAAACTTGTATAAAACAGATTCATTAGGGAGGCTTAATAGATTTTTGTATTGTCCAGTTTAAATTATCTAATAGAGTCAAATTACTCCTAGTGATGTTTTGGTCTATACTCAATTTTAGCTGGACTTGTGGAATAAGGTAAAGCAGCCTGAAGAAAACCTAATTAAATAAAAATGTAATAAAAGGAAGGCATTCTAACCAGAAAATGGTGATAGAGAAACAAGATATTTATTGTGGTTTAACCAGGAAATTAGTATTGCAAGACCATATCTTTCTATCAAGTTCCAAGTGCTCTGGACTTTGCAGGCTTGCACCACTGACAGGATGGAAAGCAACACGTTGTAGAAGCCACAAAGAAAAATGTCTTAAAAGACATTTAAATAAAAGGCTTAGTGACTTGACAAAGAAAATTGTAACATGGTTTCATCTGTGTAGACAACAAAACACCACCAGCTGAAAGTAGAGTCCAGGTCCTGTTGTTGTTGTGGACGTGTGAGGATGTTGCTAAACAAACAAAACACTGGAGGTTTAAAAATATTAAAAATAATGGGCAAGCATCACATTGAGCCTGCTACTTAGTAATGAGGAGCATAACTACTTGTTTCATACTAGCAGATATAGTCAGGTCTAAGTGTGGGAATTAAACTAAAGATTTTCCAGTGAAACCAGGGATGTGGGAGATGTTGGAAAACCTTAGTACTACAGGCAAACAGAATCCCAAGCATTTCTCTTTGCTAAAATTATAGGCAGCTATTAAAAAAAAAAACAAACAACAACAACAACAGGAAAACAAAACAAAACAAAACCCCAAAATACCAAAAAACACCAGAACATGGATTAATTCTGCCTGTTGAAAGGTAATCCATAATGTTTTCTTATTGAGATATAAGAGCTTAGAGGAACTGCTGGAATGCTGTAAGACAAAGAAAATAATAAGGGTGAACAAATAAAGGAAAAACCAACAAGTTGCAACCACTTTAAAGAACCTGAGGTACTGAGTCTGCCTAGGGATACACAGAACAAGTTAGTTTGTATATTCAAAGGAGAACCAGCAGCACACCTGTGACATTCACAGAGCATTTTGTGGACTGCTTTGAAAGCTGGGCCTCATCAGGACTTATGGGTGACAAAAGCAACCTGAGATAAATGAAGAGTTCTGTTGACTTTGAGGAGCCTTTTTCAGAGGTTTTCACAAATCATGCAGTATGAGAAATGAGGAGGAAAAGAGCAAACTGAAGCAAGGGTGAGTCTGTGTGGTTGTCATCAGTGAACACAAGGCTGGAAAGGGCACCAGTGGGTGATCCCTAATGGAAATATCCCTCCTTTGCAAAACAGCTCTGAAAGTCTTTATCAGACAGGGCTCTTAGCCAAAAATAACATCGAGTGAATAAACACATACAACATAATAAAAAATACAAAATAACAAAAGCATCATAAAATGAGAAAATCAGAGCTTCAGAGCATCATTTTCTGTAGCAGTGTAGTACAGTATTGGCTACAGAGAATAAACAATCAGTCAGGTGGATGCATACAGATAACACACAGAGTGTAAAATATGACAAAGTAGAAAGCTCTCATTACTCTAGAAGACACTGGCAAGGGGATAAATATCAAGCCTGTTTTCATTCCAATAAAAGCACCTGAGCTATATTTTGGCTAAAGCTAAGTCATGCAGCCTTTCTGTCTATAGCTTGGAGTAGCATTATCACTCTCATGTGAATGAGGTACATAAACTTTTCCCATTAGGGGAATATTAAAGGGAAATATTTCATTTTTTGCAGTTTACAGGAATAGGATTTACTTGTAACATAAAAATCTCTTACCAACAGGTGCAGACAAACTTATTTCATGTTGTTTCTCTGCTCAGGCACCACCTCACATGACAATAAGCAAGCCTCAGCTCTGTTCTCCCTCCCTGATCAATGCTCTTCAAATATCATGTGAATAAACATGTAAATGTGTCATTTTCTCTGGATTTTCTGTGGGATTTAAAAGTCTGTTTGATCAACATTAAGAAAATCTAACAGAAGTATGGCTGAAGTTAATAACAATTAAATTGCTTATTCTTGCATTAGAATAAAAACATGAAGCACAATCAAAGGCATTGCCTTTCAGACATGAATGATTTTCCTGCTTCACTCATATAGAATGAGATGTAGAACTTTCTTTTCCTGTTTACTGTTGGTACTAAATTAACGCTAAATTTTTAATACTATCTATCACGAAACAATTGCCAAAATAAGCAGATAAAAAAAGATTTTTTTCTAAATTGCAAAGAACTCTGTGTTCCCACAGAATAATACAGATTACTAATGTCACAGCCTTCAGAGAAATCCTTTCTAAAATTCTATTCAGCTTCAGCAGAAGTGTGTGTTTCTGGCTATCCATAAGGAGTAAGCATGAAGCAAAGCTGCATCTGTCTCAATATAAATGAATGTTTATTTTCATGCCAATTTTATACCTCTGTTACATAAAGTTAAGAAAAAAAAATGAATCAGAAAGGGGAGTTATGTACTGCAAGAAGATTTTTTGGAGATTTCTCTAGGGTGAGAAGAAAATAATCCACGAATTAGTTTTCCTATTTGGCCGTGTGTCAGCAAAACAATTTGTCACAAGCAAACATTTTAAGTGGGTATGTTACATAATTTTGAAGTAATTTCTGGTATTGCTATATGTGACATGTTTTATTCAGCTTAAGAATTATATCCTGAGCTGGAAGGGACCCAGCAGGATCAACAAAATGTTTTTATGTGTTTATATCTGTGACAAATAATAAAGATTTTCATAGGAGATTTGGGTGCAAATTCAAACTTTTGTCATTAGTTTTCCTAAGCAATCCCTGGTAAAGAACTTCAAGGCTTTCTCTTTGCCTGGAGCAAGTAAAAATTTGTTTGAAAAAAAAACCAAAGTAAAACAGAAAATGCAAAAGGAATAACTGTATTAAGAATTCCCCCAAATCTCCTTATTTTATAAACAACCAATCAAAACAAAAATAAAGAGAAAAATAAGCAGCAGCATTCCACGAAACCTTATGCTAAATATTTGCTTTATTTTCCCAGGGAAAGGAAACAATAATGGGAGAAAGCAGAAATATTCAGGCAGGACATTCAAAGATGAGGGAAACAAAAGCTTACATGAAAACTTGTCTGGAAAATAAATTAAATAAAAAATAAAATAAAATATTAGGTTAAAAAATAAAAATAAATAAGAAATGTTTCCAGAAGTACTCATAAAAGTATATGGTGCCAAGATAAAACAAAGAGGTTACTTATTTTTTCTGCTAACATCCACAGAAGGAAAGTAAATTCAGTTAAACCTCTGTAATAATATAATGTATAATTTATAATTATAATTATATATATAATTATAGTTAATTTCTAATAATAATATAATACATAATTTGTAATAATGCTTTCATTCATTACACCTCCTTCCAGTTTTTTCCATAAAAATAATAAATAAACAAATTCAAACCTCAGCACAGGAAGGGTCTGAAGCATTACTATCTCTTTTATGAATGAACAGGTCTCATTTACTAGAGAAAAAAAGATTTACATGACTGAAGGGAGTTCCCACAGGGAAGAATCATAATTGCCCATTTGAGACTTCTGCCATTAACCTTGAAAACCAGTGGTGTTGCTCTCTACCCATGAAAATATAGACCTGAACTGGTGTGAATGTCCTAAAAAATGCCTCCATCCTAAATGCAGCCTTGTGAAAAAGAATCTTCCCTCCCAAACCCAATGGCAACATTACCATGGAGTTTGTTTGGGGTTGAACAGGAGTTTAAATATGGATTTTCTTAATGGCCATGAATGTTCACTCTGGAACTACATGGGTTTCAGAAGCAATATGAGTCAGTAGAGTTACTAAATTGTTTTAAAGACCAAAGCCAGGACTGTCTGGAAGCAAAACATTGAAATAAGAATTATTTGAACAGCAATATTAGTGACACTAAAGGTCAAACTGATGAACTAACAATTTTTTTTCTTTTTTAAGTTGAGCTGCCTAGATGCTTAAAATAATATTTTTGGTTACAATAAAACCATAACCTAATGGCAAAATATGGAGGAGGCAGGGTGCTTGTTCTTTAAATCTGCCGAAAAGTTAAAAAACATAAAACCTCCATGGGTCTGTGTGCCTTGGGCTCTGGGAGAGCTGATCCCTGTGCACATTTTGATGGAGTTGTCCTGTGCAGTGCAGTCTAGCACTTGCTTTTGATGCCTTCAAAATACTGACGTGGTTTTTGGAATACATGGAAATTCTAAAATCCTCTGCAACAGGGAAGGAAAAAAGAAAATGTTTTACCACTGTGAGGAGAAAGTGCCTTTTCTGCAGTAATTGAAAAGAGAATTTGAGTGTCTCAGACATCGTTTCATGAAAAATCCTTTTCTTTGGATTTTTCCTCCTGAGAAGCTGAGAGGCTTCAAGGACAAAATGTAAACAATGGTTATATTCTGATGTGAAATGCAACAGGTGGATTTGTGATTGGTTCATGTTAGTTTGCTTATAATTAATGGCCAATCACAATCAGCTAGCTCGACTCTCTGTCCGAACCACAAACCTTTGTTATCATTTTTCTAATTCAATTCTTAGCTTAGCTACCCCTCTGATGAGGACCTTTTATTCTATTCTTTTAGTATAGTTTTAATGTAATATATATCATAAAATAATAAATTAAGCCTTCTGAAACATGGAGTCAGATCCTCTTCTCTTCCCTCATCCAAGAACCCCTGTGAACACCATCACATTTGAGGTACTGAGAAGAGGGGGGGAAAAACACCCCTTTTGTTTCATTTTTTTTCTATCTATTTTCAAACAACTTATAAAGACGGTATATGGGGTTTTTTTCTTTCTTTTGAAGATTTTATACCCTGAAATACAATTATTAGATAACAGCATGGATCTAACTTAGTGGCTATCTTTTGACTACTAAACCATGCTGAATTTTTATCTACAAAACCACTTTATAGTATAATTATGAGCTGAGTTGAAGCTTGTGGCTGTAAATGGGTTTCTTCACCATGCATACACATATGCATAGGACAAGCAAATACAGAAAATTACTTGCTGGGCAGAGCACAATATTTAAAAAATATATGCAATGCTATATGTGCTAGTAGTGCTGTACTTCAAATTCCTGAGCTGCTACTGGTGTCAGACAGGAATCCAAACAATTCTATTTTCAGTGGCACAGTAAACTACAATCTCAAAATCTGATAGGCACATTATCCCCAAATTCTTCCCCCTAATTTCATTGTCCTTCATTTTGTCTTCATCTGACCTATCCTTGGATTCAAAATACAATCTCTACCCCATTTTCCAGCTGTGATATTATATTTTATTGTTCTCTACTTCCTTTGGGGCTCTTTCTTTTCTAATTATCACACTAAGTAGATCTGGCTTTCTTGCTCACAGCTTGATCACTTTTTTCATGTGTGATACCATCTGCCTAATAGGCTTTCTTATCTGGCTTGGGGGGAAGGGGGGGCTGCCATTGCAGATTCTGCTGTGTATCCCCTGAGATTTCAATCCATGTTTTCTTATCATTAAAAATGAAAAAAAAAAACCAAAACAAAACAAAAAAAAAAACAAACCACAATCTACTCATTTTATAGCTGATTTCAGCAACAAGTTTTTTAGCCACATGTAACAGAATATGCCTTTTTCTGCAGCATTTTCATGCAAAGCTCATGGCTAGTTATAATATTTTCTATTCAAATGTTTGCATCCAAGTAAAGACAGTCATCATATGCATGCCCTGAAAGAATAATATTTCCTTCATTCTATCTACTGGCAGAGTAAAATCTCACCTAGCACAGATCAGAATGGATCTGATTGATTTTACAGATATTAATAATGTAATCCTGATTACCAGAGCAGACCTGATCATTTTAGAATGATTGTTTCTGTTAGACAAATTAGTAATAGAAATGCTCCAAGAAATTAAATACTCAGCTCCCAGTGGGGAGTGTGGGTGCCTGGAGCTGAATTGAGATGAGCTTGAACAATTCCATATCCCTTCTGGAAGAAGGATCCTGCTTCTTTGTGTGCAAAAAATGCCCCTGGCATGAGTGCCAGAATATCACCATCTAATTTATTTACTGTGTGATTCATTGATTAATCATTTCTTTGCATTCCATGACACAGAATACTACACAGAAACACCTCCCCCCCGTAGGACTGGGTTTGTGGATCAAGAGAGCTGTGTGTAAACTAGAGAGACAATAATAGCAGAACAAATTTGTTCTGCAAATTTTAGTTTCACAAGGGATCATCTCAGTGTTTGACTTTGTTGAATGAAGTTGCAATTGATATTTGGAGGCAAAGCACAACAGAATTCAGTCTGTGACAGAAAACAGGGAAATAATGAAGCAGCATCCTCATTTGCTGAGGTTCGCATTAAAAACTGGGAAAATATTGTCATACTTTTTTCCATACTTTATGGAATCCTGGCCATCTCAGATTTCATGGCAAAGCCCCTCTTGATTTCTAGAAGACTGAAAATTTATTTGTATTAAAACCATTGTTCAACCTGTTAAAACCTTTGCATAAATGGCATCATGCTTATATTAAATCTGTCTTAAGAGCATGACTGACCACCTAGCTTCAAACTGAGTCCTCACTTTTTCCACTTGAGTGTTCTATTTATTGTTACACTCTAAACCCCAGACAAAACACCAGATTTATTTGCAACTTGATGGAATGTCAGTGACTTCACTGAGTTTACCTCATCGAGAAGTTAGGCCTGAATTTTTGGGATGCATCAAAACACACCTTCAAGGCAATAGCACTTAGAATAATGCCAATTTATCACATTAATGGACAAGCAGCAAGGGATTTATGGAAGCCTTCCCAGCAGGTCTGATGGATGGGCTAAGGCACCCATAATTGTTCAAATATCAGCTGTGTGGCATCTGCCTCGAAGGCTCTTGCTTTGATTAGGGTCACATCACAGGTTAAGAGTAATTCCTTACCTTTGACTATGTGTGGAGTCATCATTTCCTCTTTCAAGAGGTTGGAAGAAATCCACTTAACCACACTTAGCACTGAATTTTAGCCTAAGTTACTTTGCTGTCATTGCTATTTTAACCCAAATCAGCCTGGGCACACACTTAATGACAGACAGGGTGAGCTGCAGAGCACAGGGCTGGTGCAGGGACCACACCAGGAGCTGGTGAAGATATTCCTTCCTCTAGAGTGGGAGTGCAGCTGTGTTCCAGTCACCTGAGTGCTCTGCCCTTTCAGCTGAAATATGCCTCAGTGCACTGCACAATTATTCTGCCACCTGCACAATGCCAGTCCAGCTCATACACAGGGAAGCTGGATACAGCCACAAATACATTAATTGCACTGGTAAACCTTTTTCACAGATCAATACTGCTCCTCTAAACTAACCAGCAATGGAATAGAAGCCAGTAAATCTGAGTTATTCATTAATTCTGTCATCAGCGTTCCCCTACATCGCTCCATTTTCATTACTGTTGCTTTATTTGATATCTCTGTGGGTATTGAATAGGCTCTCATGAGTATTCTGCCACACTCGACTGAATTGTTTGACTTTTCACTCATGTTTCTTAAGAGACTGCAGCCTGACACAATGCAATACCTATTACCTGTGGGGTAGCCTGAGTACCTGTGCAAGACATTCCCCCTTTTAGCTCTGACTTAGAGGTGTCTGATAATTCTGGAACAGCAGTGGGAGTAGGACATCTGGTAGGATAGAGAGCAGATGTTCAAAGACTGGACACTGAGATTTATATAAATTTATGGTTAGGTCCACACCATTCTTGAATTTATCCACCATCAAACAAAAAATATTCCAGTCTGTGGGAAAAAAAAAACAACAACAAAATAAAACAACCCAGTACTTTTCTGTCTCATCGCGAAAAGTAGGCAGGGATAAAATAAAGCTATAATGAAAGCATATGAGAGAAAAAAAAGAACACAAGCAAATTAAAAGTAAAGCTTAAAAATAATACTTTTAAAAAATCTAGACAATGAAGAAAAGAAATGCAAGAGCCAGATTCTAAAGACAGTGTGGCTAAAAAAACATTGAAGTTTTTAACAAGAAAGTGAGAGCAGAGCAGTTGCATTGAGTTCTAAAATCTTGAAGGAGTATCAGCAGAAAAGCTAAAATTAGTATCCTTAGCACCTAAATTTTAGAATATTTTTCTTAGATTCTATTCTAACCCAAAGAAAGGGGGTCAACTTTGTGATTCAGACTTAAAGAGATGAGGTTTTTGAGACAGCATTATTAACCCCACGTCATCCATTAAAACATTTCTAATTGTCTTGATGATGATGAATGGGAAAGAAAAAACAATCAAAGACATTATAACATTATGATTAGAACATAATCAAAAGTGAAAACATGCTTGATGTTTAACACTTTGATTTGGTAGAAAAAATTAAGTGTTTTCTCTTTTTATTTCATTTTTTGTGATTTCAATCTTTATTCATGTAAGTTAATGAACTATCCAGTCTAAGAGTCTCAGAATCTGGTCTCAAACAGCACTAGCAACAAAAAAGAATTATTGACTGCAGAGTGAAACAGAGCACACAGCTATGAGGTGCACACTCAAGAATTTTTTGGACAGAATTATAAGAATCTTCATATCTGTGCCAGGAACAGGTTGAAGGTTTTAAAATCTGCCTTAGAGTCTGGAACACATCCTCTAATTTTTTTTCTGGCGTTATTTGTGAGCAGGGTGATGGTTGGATGCCATGATTTTAGAGGTCTTTTCCAAACTGATAATTCCCTGATAAGATCACATTCCCCTTTCCAGGGGGGGTATTGCATTACAAGGTAGACAGGCTTTAGAAAAGACTTCCCCAGTAAGCACAGAAGTGCTATCATCCAAGGACTTTCCTGAGGAAAGAATTATTATTATTTAAAATAGAAAGAATGTATATAAAATGTGTTTATTCTGTTCTTTGACCAGATTTAAGCAGATTGTTAAAAAGAAAGAAAAAAAAGGCTATAAAAATGCTGTTTAAATTCCATTCAATTTATGGACTAAACGGAGGAGTTAACTGCTGTTTAGTTTCTTCAAACATTCCATATATTACAGGTATTTTGATCTGCTAAAGGGACCCACCTGCCAGAATGTCCATCACACACAAATGGGTAGAGATGCATGGTTACCACAGAAATGGGACAGCACCACAGAAAAAAGACACATAATCATGTGTGCATCCTGAATAGAGGCACACTAACTATGCATGGGAAAGCAGCGTGCTGGGATCACTTCCTGGAATGATGATGGGATTGCCTGGAAAATTGCTGTTCATGGTATCTGCAGGGTTCACAGTGGCTGACTCCAAGGCAGAGTGCAAACAGGAAACAAAAGAAAATCTTCACAAAGACTCCCTGCAGAGGATGCAATGGATAAGGTGGGGAAAAGCAGTCTATGGTAAAGAAGCAAATAGCAAGAGTGGAAGAAGAAAAAAGGAGGCTAATTTAGAAAATGAGAAACTGAAGAAATGGCGAGTGAAATAGAAGCAAGAACTGAAGGGAGAGTGGACGACGAGAAACTTAATGACAGAAAATGGGGAAAAAAACAGACTCACATAGGAAAGAGGAAAATGAGAAGCAGTGCAGGAAAGTGAACAACAGGAAGAAGAAAAGCAGAGATGAGGATAACAAGGAGAAAACCCCTAGGAGAAAATGATTGCAAATGAAGTAGTGAGAAGGAAAACAGAGGAGGAAATGTCCAAATTTAAGAGGACTTGGAGAACCAGCTGACTCTGCAGAAGCTACATATCCCATCATTTGAAGTATAAACCCCAGATATATTTTCTTTTTAAAATATTAATAACAGAGCAATATTGCATCTCACAGTACCATTTTTTCCAAGTCCACTAATATTAATAACACAGCAATGGGAGCTTGCAAAATTGAACAACATTTTTTATTTCTGGAAAATGATCATCCATTTTTTTATGTGGTATCTGCCCATGTCTCTCACTTTTATTTCATTTGCTCATGGATGTTTCATCACTAAGAAAAAAAGTAGCAAAATTTAGGCCTGAGATTAAAACACTGAACCCATGTTCAGCTTGCAAGACTCAGTTCTTTTGTCAGACTAGAGATTTTATCAGTTCTTTTCAGAACTTTTGTACCTTGCTAAGGTGTTTCACTATCAAATAAAAGGTAGTAAGAAGAGTTTTTTTAAAGAATCCAAACAATCTGAAATTGCTGATACCATAAATTTAAAAACACAGTAACAAGACCAAAACCAGTAATCACTTTACTTGATTTTACTCAATCCAGCTCATTTACTTAGAAAACTAAAGAAATGTATGAGATTAAATAGCCATAGCTGCCCAAATTTTTAAAAAAGGCACACTCTCCTGCATTATTTCTGCAAAAAGATATTTCTGCTCCCAGCAATGACTTATTTTTGTTTTGACACAACACAGTGTGCATATTAAGTCCAGAATACCCAACAATGAAAAATCCAGGATTAAAGTAGAGGTACCTGAAGGCCTGACAAATGATAAATTAGGAAGGGAACCGATCTGTTAGCTTTTCCCACGTTCCACTCAGGGACAAGTCTCTGAAGCACTTGCAGTGCTGTCAAAGTTTCATTAAGACGCAGAATCCTTTCCAGGGCTCTCCAGGTGCCAGTTTGATGGATGTGCACCAGGAGATCTGTTCCTGGCCACTGCAGAGGGCTGCAGTTCCTACTCTACAGCTGTCAGGGGTTTGTTAACTTGAGCACTTAAACAGCAAAGACCACATAAATACAGCCCAAGAATGCAAAGTAAACAAGGGCATAAAGCTGTGCAAGAAAAACAGCACCTGGAGAAGTCCATAAGTCTGCAGAACTAAGATTGCTGTGGGGAAAAATTAATTTTTCCGTTCTGCCTCAACTACGCATATAAGACTCCCAAAATCAGAGTTTCTGCAATGACTTTTTGCAATTTTTGCTTAGTTTTCAGTAAACTGAATTTGTTTGCAGTCCAGACTCAATACTCAAAAGCATGAATTTACTGTTGTTCCATTTTTATCTTCTTAAAGTCTCAAAAAAAAAAAAAAAATTAGGCCTAAGCAACAAGTAATTTTCCATGGGCATGAAAATAAATTGCCAGAAGAAAAATCAGCCTAAAAATACATAAATCTTTTTGTAATACTAATTATCTTACTAGTAACATAACCTCTGTCAAATTCCCAAAGAGCATATGGTGATAATGAAGGTCTGGCCTTCTGCTTGTATGAGCAAATATGCAATAGCAATACTCCTTTTCTCCCATACCTATCACTTTAATGTTTATAATTGAAAATATATTTGCCCATTTAAAGAATGTGGCTACATAATTAAAAGTTGAATGAGAAGTCTTATGGAAAGACAGTGTATTAGTAATATATTTATCATTGCAATTCCCTGTGAATAAAATTAATTGAAAAGCATAAATTAATTTGTAACCACTGTAATCACCAGCATCCCAATGAAATCACAAATATTCTGGGCAGAATTAACCAGTTTGGAAGACACAGTTATGTTAGTTATGCTAGTACCCTTGTTATTCAATTAGCTTGTCTGCAGAAAGAAATTCTGTGACTATCTAAAAAGGCAAAAGGCCTTAGTGGTCTGTATTTTTACTCCTAATAGGATTTGCTCTAAGTTTATATTTAAACAACAGGTTGTTTTGAAGAAAAATAATTCTATTTAAAATAAACACCCAGTAAAGATCTTGAAAATCTGCTTACAGAACCTGTTGGTGTTCCATGCAAAGAAAATACATTTGTGTCTCATTAACTATGTTTAATGTACTGATCTGTTTACATGAAAGTGATTAAAGTCTACACACTTAAACATAAACATGCATTGCAGCTTTTGGGAAGGCAAACACAGACACTTTTGCTGAAAGATGAAACACTGGTTTCCAAAGTATTTACCTGAAATACTCTGATATGCATTCAAACTGCCAAGAAAATGGGAAACAGGCTGAAATCTACCTTCTCCTGGTTTAAGGAAGTACATCATACATTTTCTTCTACAGTCCTGTGGCAGAACTGATATTGCAACCAGCTAAATTCCCAGCACCTACATGTTCCTCTTTCATTGCTCTGAGAACTTGAAAGCTGCTTTTAATTTCCCTCATAAATTCATATATGCTGAGGTTATCCCTATTTGTCTTTTGACAAGTGTTATCTGTTAGCTGAGAGGATTTTTTCCTCTGCTCCACGCTTGTCTCTTCTACATTTAAACATTGTTTTTATTTTCCTAGGCCCTTTCTTTGTCCCCATAAGCTAGGCTGCCACTTCCTCAATCACCCTGTTACATTCTCACTTAATCTTGCAGAACACAAGCAATAAGAATTGCACATGATGTTGCAAGTGATATCTCTTTTGTCCCCTGCACAAAAGAGCAGAAAAGCTCCATTTATGCTGGAAATAGCTCACTCAGTACAACTTCCATAACATTAATACTGTCAGGAGAAACAACCTCCCATCGCTGCCAGGGGCTTCAATCCAGAGACTGAGATTTCTGATGAAGGTCTCCAAAGGCTGGGCAAAGCAATACCTGTGACCTCAGAAGGTTTGGGGGACAAACCCCTCTATCCTGTGCTGTTTGCTTCCTCACTGCCTTTATTTTTTTTCTGTCTTCTTAAACCATATTAAAAAAAACATTAATCTCATTATTTTAGCTACACGGGGTTTTTTTCTACCACTCTGCTGCTGCTGAAGCTTCCCTGAACTTGGAAAATGTCTGTGTGCTACCTCTATGCCTTGTTCATGCCATATGTCTCATATCATGCTAATTCCTATGATTCCATATGATTTCCTATGTACTGTGCTCCCAGGAAATCCAAATTAAAGGTAGTTCTCCAAAAGTTTGCTTTTTTTTCTTATTTCTTATTTATTTCTATACTCTGATGCCACTCCACATCTTCCTACTGTATTAGGAAACCAGTAAATCTGATGGGACATTAGAATGCATTTTATTTTCTCCTAACCTGGAGTAATTTTTTCAACATCTCTTCATCTTGAAAGCTTTCTGTTTTAATATCAGAAAAGTTGATATTACCTGCAAATCTTTGTTCTTAAAGAACTACGTTGAAGAACTGCTGTTCTGTCTCCACTGGATGCAGACACTTCAGAATTCTGAGCTGAACACATTGCTCCATGAAATTCATATGAGATAATATAAAATGTTCTGGGCTAAGGATCCATATTTTCCTCAATTTATATACAGCCACTATAAATTTTCAGTCAGAAGACTTTTGATTTGTTATTTCTTTACAGCGAAGTCAGCTAGGGAAGACTTTTCTGTTTGGCACACTGAACTTATTTTATAATGCTTATTTATAGCTTGAGAGTTAAAAAGGGTTATGCTATAACTATTACTCAGAGGATATGAATCCTATGGATTCATATTTGTCTCACACTAGCTAATTAAAAGTAAAACCTCAAGTTTACAGAGCTTCTTAGAATCCACTAGAGTCATTCACTAAAAAATATTTATTGGGAGAAATCATATTTCCTCCCAAGGAATCAGTATGCAACACTTGAGCTTCTGTAAGACAAAAAGATGTTTCATGGTGTGGTGGTGGCAGCAGGAAAATGTTCTTAATCAAAGCAAAGCAGGTGTTTTTAACCACTGGCTTCCAAAACTCTTTTCACCCCAAGTTTGCTGTGCACTGGCTGGAAAATGTGTTGGAACTGATAGATCTCTTCCTGCCCCATTCCTCCAGCCTCACTTGTCCCCTGCTTGCTGCAATAATTTGACATGAGAAAAAGAGCAGGGCAATTCTAGAAGAGAGAAAACTATTCATTTCCTGAGCAAATAGTATAAACAGTGAAATCTGATAAAGACTACTTTACTGTGGACTCTGTGCATGTACAAACACAGCCACCACATTTTCTTAACTGTGGTCTCATTTTAAATGGAAATGTGGTGTGTGGTTATAGCTCTGAATATCACAGGGAGAAGGCTGGGATCACTTTTGGCTCAGAGAAAGGGTAAAATGCACAATTTTTTTAAAAAAAATTTGTGTTTTAATTTCTCAGTTTATGGGGATTGCAGGGCTAGGCCATATATGTAAACCCAAGCCTTTGGCGATGAATGGTGATCCTGGCCAAGGATTTACACTCCCTAGGATCCTGTTCCCAACTGTGAGGTGCCCAAGGCCTTCAGATAAACTGACCCATCATGAATCTGCCTGAAATAAACCTCTAAGCTGCTTAATCCTCAACTTCAGACACCTTTAAGGTCAGGTGTTGCAGCACCCAGCCAGCAGATGTGTGAGGCTTTCAGTGCCCAGCACTGGGGTGTAGGTGTTGGGGGATATCTTACCTTTAACAGGTTTTTCCACACAAAAATGATCAATGCTTCCTGAAACAGTCTCTTTCTCATGAAAGAAAGAAAGCTGCAGGGCACAACATGTTCTGCTTCTTTGAGAACTGGCAAAGAGTGGTTTTCTGCAGGTGATCATTTTTGGCTGAGTTGTGGCCACTGCATAAGCAGTAGAAATATTTTCCCAGTCAAAACTCAGGCTTTTTACTGTATGAATCAATCTCTCTTTTGCCTTCTTTATATTTTATTCTAAATACATATTTAAATGTGCTTTATCCATATCTCTAACATTTCCCAGCATTATGATTTTTAGAGAGCCTCATTAGATGGTAGGAAAAAAGTGCCATACATCCCATCACACTTTAGAGAAGACCTAAATTTCCTTGTAATTTACCCTGAGAGAAGAATGGATAACAGCAGTGGTATGAAAATTATGGCTGCTTATTTTTCCTAATGATTAGTCACCACGAAAATTGCTTATAGGCTGAATCATATCTGGCCTTTTCCTCCTCTATTCCCATTCCAGTGTAAGTGGAAGCATAATGGTTCTGATATGCAAAACATCTGTGTCGTTCATCCATGCCTCTCCTACTGTTTATTTGCAAGCTTTTATATATTTACTATAAAATAATAAGATTAAGCATCTTAAAACCTGCTTTGAAGGGCTGTTCTCACAGCAGTCAGAATAAATGATCTGAATCACACGCAGCATTTCACAGTTCCAGTGAGAGATGAAAAACAATAAAGCTGATAAGAAGGCCAGGCATCCTAGGAACATTTTGTTCAATTACAGTCCATCAAGGTGGAATTTTGCACAGTAATGTTACTCAGTTTTAAAGGAGAGACATTTTTATCTAGGCAGTACGGTTCAGTCAATTTATGCCAGCAGGTTTTTCTGCCTTCTTAAACAGGGACAAAAGTTTGAATTTAAGCTGTGCCTCAAGTACATCAAACACAACACACTGCAGACTGAGTCTGCTGCAGGGCATTAAAACATCTAAATTGTGATAAAATGGGATCAGTTTTGCTGATTACAGAGAAGAAAAGTAACTTTCTGAGACAAAAATGAGAAGAAAAAAGAGAGAGAAGAAATCACACTGAGGATTACTTCCTTTCTGAAATGATTACTGGAATTTTGGAAAAGTCAAGCAGCTCTATCCAAAGGAAAGTCCATGTTGGGTTTGATTTTCACAGGCACCACTTCTTCACATTCTACAATACTATATATGGAAATCAAAGAGAAAGAAAAGAAAAAGAATTCAATAAAAATACTGTACAGCTGCAAACATCCTAGGAAAACCATTTAGGAATTTAGGAAACCATGGTAAGTTGTTCTTACCGTGAAATGCTGTCATTGCTTCTTTCTTCAAGATAAGAACAAGTATATCTTGGAGGGCCCTTTAAAAAGACAACAGTTAATAACACTGGATTTGAAAGAGAATGGAAACATGATGTTCCCTGCATTTCTCTATAGGTGTCCCCTTCACCAAGCATCTGTAAACTACAGGCAATTTACTTAAAATATGCTGCAAGTGATAAGGAGTGAATGTAATGATACATTAGATTAATTTTAGAACCTTATTCTGCAAACCAAGTCAGAAAATTAGTGGCAGAAAACTAAATGCTTTGTTTTTTGTTTTGTTTTGTCATTAGATTTTGCCTCAGTTTTTATCTGAGACCAAAAACTCCTTTAAATATGTATATATGTAATTACAGATTTAGCCCTGGACAACAGTGTATTAAAAAAATTACTGAGAAAATATATGTGTTTTGGAAATAGAAAGCTAAACAGACTTATTCTGTTTTTACAGTTTTGCAGCTAATGACAAATGTATACATTGAGGTCACAAAAAGATTAAGGGCAAAGGGGAATTTTTTCCACATATAATACATAAATAAAATTGTAATTACTGAAAAAAATAAGCATCTAGCCAAATATGCAAATACAGAGAAATTTCTGATGCTAAGGCTTGGAGCTATTCTTTCATGTCTGTAAATTCATCACTCCAATAAAGTTTGCTCACAAACTATTAAGTGTTTGAGGGTAAACACACAGGAGTCTTCCTGGTGAAAATAAACTCCTAGGTCCTTTTACATACCTCTATATGCAGATTATATAGAAATTTGTATATAAATAGAGACAGATATTGCTATGGCACTCAATGGCCTGTTAAAAACAAGTCTGGTTTAAAAGTTATCTCTAGAATACTTTCTTAATATTCCTGACCCTACTCTTTGAGGTGTGTAACCTGATTTGTACTGTGGCCAGGGAAAGTCTCAGCCACTCTGCACTGCAAGGTTGGTCCAAGCCTCACTTTTTAAGGGGCTGCTGTGACCCATAAAAACAGGTTCCTGATGTTTTATAATATTTATTTAATATTTATTTATTAAATATTTATTTAATATTTCCTGTACTATTACTTGTAAAAGTCTGGCACGTATCAGAGTAAGGTGGTAGATGTTAGCACTGAAAAGTCTGATAATTCTATTAACCTGTTCATAAATATGTTAGTAATTATAAGAAAATAAAAATAAAATAGCATAAACCAAAATAACAATAGTAGTGATGCCCATTTAAAAATCATGATCTGAAATAGATTTCTTAAAAGTATGTTTTGAGGCTAGAAGACAAAATCTATTGATGTTATCATAGAAAAGCATAATGTAAAAAATTGCAAGCAAATTATTGTTTACAGCAAAAAAAATTATCATGACTTCCTGCAATTACCTAATGAGTATAATTTTAAAAAATGTTCTAAGAACATGAAATAATAAAGCATAAATGTTCAACAGATAAAAGAAGCAACCATTAATAGAATGCTGGTATAAGAACCCCAGGAAGCTACAGTAGGTGTCTGAAGCAGTTGATGATTTTCCAAAGAACAAAGAGAATGTGAGGGGCTGTTATTAAGTCTTTCAAGAGAGCTGGACTTGAGCCACATAGTGCTTGGTCTGCAAATACTATGTTTAAAAATCAATCCTTTGCTTCACAGGAAGCCAATGTACTTGTGTCAAAATTAGAGCAACATGAACATCTGTCCTGGAGCCAGTTAACTGTCTCACTGCTTGCACACTGCTGACATTCCCTTTCCTCCCGTGAGCAGTGGAGAGAAAAGTTGTAAACATCCACAGAAACCCAAGGGTTAATGCATTTGCAGCAGTATGAGGGTATCAACACACTTCAGGATTAGTGAGAAAATTCAGGCAGTCAGCAGTGCAAGACAGAACTTGAGGACACAGAGTCTCAAAGCAGAAACCAATGCCCGGAGTCACAAGCATTGAAAACTGTTGAGGATAAATAAGACAAAAGCAACACAGGATGCCATTTCACATCTTCAAGATTATCTTCCAAAATAATTCAAATATGCTTTTAGGAAAGCATAACTAAAAAGTGTTGATGATACTATTTAACTTGCAATCTCTGCTTTCAGTCAAATTTTGTCTTTTTCCAAATACAGGTTTTGAGATAACATGTTTTGTTGTTATTTTTTTTTCCTAGTCATAGAAATATTAATATTCCAGTGTTGGAAAAAAGGAAACATACCAGGAGGATTTTTTTTTCTCTCAATATATTTCTATACAGAGCCATCATTATCCACAGAATAAAACACCCTCTGCTACAATCATTGTTCAATGGATGACCCTTCTCCCTTTCTGGAGGAGCTCTCGTGTGGATGCAGGTGGCTCAATCAAGCCCATCTCTGCTTTCTGATTTTTTTCCCTGGAGACCACCTGCCCAGATACTTGCATCTGACTGTAATTCCCTCCAACAGCACTGCTCCTTACTTCCCTGGGGCAGGATTTTGCCTTAGCTATTTACAGAACCATTTTGATGCCACCTAAAAAATCTCATTATCGTGTCACTTAAGAGAGAGAGAGAGAGAGATGCAAGTGAAATATTCCTACAGCAAAGCTGAAACGCTGGGGACTGGAATAGACTGGAAAGCTGCTCCCTGCCTGAACCTCACCCTGTTAACCGGTCTCAAAATCCTTCAGCAAGCTGCAGATTAAATACCTCAGCCTCAGTGGAGCAGCCCCATCATGAATATTGTGTAACGCTAGGCATCCAAGCAAAAGAAATGAGATTTTTCAACTCGAAAATGCATCAAATTCTTATGCAGCACCACCTGGCACAAACTAAAGCTTGCAACAGGCACTGCCACATCTGCCAAAGACATGCTCGGTTAGCATTGTCCAAGCCTTTGTAAACCACAAGCACTCACGTGCCTGGAATTTCACCTGTTCACAGGAAACTGCCAGTGCAGTGTTATGTAGCAGGTTTCATCTTGGATTAAAGAAAGGATTGAAAGCTCTTAGGAGAAAACAAACACACTGTAAGAATAAAATCCCTGTACGAAAAAAAATAAAAACCCCAAACCACCAAACAAAACCATAAAGCAAACAAAGAAAACTCAAAACAAAACAGAAAAAAAAAATCCTTAAGAAATAATAGTTATAGCTACTGGCTTACACAACTGCCCCTTGAAGCTAAGAATAGCCAGATGAAAAAAAAATCATGGAGGTGCAAGCTCAAAAATAATCTAATTATCATTTTCAATTTCATTTCCTGCTTGCTGATGTTAGGTAGCTGGGTTCTTTTTCCTTTTCAAGAACATGAAGAGCATAATGAAACTGAATGTGGATTTTGGTAGTTTGCACCACACTTTTTTCTTACTTTGCAATTGGAGTACTGAAAACCATCAAACCCCATTTCCTCCCATACACACATGGTAAATAAACATTTACAGGACACCGACTACAGGTCTTTCTCACATGGAAAGCAGTTTCTGCTCTCTTTGCTATGCACCAACTCTTTTTGAGTAACAAAGAAAGGCCATTAAATAAGGAAGGTGAAAATACAGATCCCTTGACTACTTTAACATAATTGTGTTTTCTTATGGTAAGACACAGTATTTTCATTTCTTCCCGGGGTGGTGGCTCATTAATCATTTTAGAGCACACTTCCCAAGCTAAAATTCACCCTTATAACACACCTTGTGGGAGAGTCTCAGAACTCTAAATCTTGGTACATTGGGGGTCAATAATAAATTATATTAATTTTTCCTTTACACAGAAGTAAAGGGCACTTTAATAAGTAAAGAAGGCAATAAACAAGACTGAAAGGAAATGTGATTATGACAACTTGTCATAGAATATTAAATAATGCAGCATTGATATAATTAAGTATCAGAGATAGGGATGTGTCAAAATAACTTATGCTAATTATTTCATTTGAGAGTTAAGAAATATTGCATATGTAGCTAGACCTATATTTGTGTCCTTATTTACATATTTATAGCATTTTAACTATAGTAGGACAATGGCTATTTCCATTTTGCTTCTTACAGAGCCTCCCTGCAGTGCTAATCAAATCTTGACATCTGACTCTAACACTGAGAGTTTTAAGATAATTAAGCACTTTAACCTAATGAACTTGCATTTTAATCCACTGTATTTGTTTAGAGAAAGCCCAGGAGAGTAGTAATGAGATATGGAGTTTTACACACATTTATAGTGAGCACTCAGATTAAGCTCAGCTCAGGAGCAAGACAGATCTGAGGCTTCATCTTCAGTTGTAGCACAGCAAAGTGATGGCAGAGTTCATCACAGGAGATTAGATTTGTCTTGCTCTAATGAAATGCAGTAGTTGCTCCAATGCAATGGCTGCATGTAGCTCCCCAAACTAAAAATTCCACTGTGATTGACTTGAACTGATGCTTGCAGCAGGCCAAATGGTGCAAATGGAATTTTATGGCCATGGATGCGCCAGTGTCACGGACATCTTTTATGAAAAATCTTTTTTTTTAGGATTTTTCCTCCTGAGAAGCTGAGAAGCCTCAGGAACAAAATGTAAACATTGATTATCTGCTGCTGTAAAATGCAACAGGTGGATCTTTGATTGGCCCATGTTAGGTGTTTCTAATTAATGGCCAATTACAGCACAGCTGGCTTGGACAGAGTCTGAGCCACAAGCCTTTGTTATCATTCCTTCTTATTCTATTCTTCGCTAGCCTTCTAATGAAATCCTTTCTTCTATTCTTTTAGTATAGTTTTAATATAATATATATCATAAAATAATAAATCAAGCCTTCTGAAACATGGAGTCAGATCCTCATCTCTTCCCTCATCCTAAGACCCTGTGAACATGGTCACACACCAGAAAAAGGGTAAAACATTTCCAGTTGAAAGGGGAAAAGGAAGCTTACAGCTGCCAGGGCTGTGTCTGTAGCCATCAGTCCCAAAGGCTGTTTTAGCAGCACTGCATTCCTCTACACAAAACAATCCTGCCAAGAGCCGGAGGCAGGCCTCTGGCAAGCTCAAATCCGTGTTACTGGGCAGTTACCAGGTAAGGAGTTCCACAGGGAAATGCATTATCTACCTATTCACAGCAAGCCTCACCAAGGGAAGGGGCTACAAGCTGGCAATGTTTCCTCACCTTCATGCAGATTTACCTCTCCAAAAGGCAAAACAGGTACAGGAAAGAGTTGCCTTGCCATCCATGCCTAGCTTCTTTCTCTTCTTTTTTTTTTTTTTTTTTTTTTTTTTTTTTTCTATTTTTCTGCATTCCACAAAAAGAAAAAATTAAGATTTTATATATTCTTCTTCACAATTGAAGTAAGCCAAGACTGTTGAACAGGAAGGCAAGAAACTACCTGCTTTCCAAACAATTGCTGCTCTGCATACGATTCAGAGAGATGAGCTAAACCATAATCTTACACTTCGTGGAAGTATCTCCTAGCTAAAAGAATTTATTTCTTGCTGCATGGACATTCTAGAGATGTCCCATTTGGAGCTTTTCTTTATTTGTTTTTAAACAATAAAATGCTTTTCATCATCATGACTCTTAACTCAGCAATGCCTCAGAGACTGAGGTTGACACCCTTGCAGCTTGTGAGGGACAGACTGAGATTTCTACACTGCTGAACACCCAAGAGCCTGACAGCTGGAGCACTTCCCTCTCTGGTTTGAGTTTTTCACTCCTCCCTCCTTCTTTCAGCTTTGTGGCTGCAGATGCACCCCTGATAATATGGAAACAAAGACACCAAGTTACCACGCATAGCACATCTCAAACATTTTAAAATGACAAACTGTTCCTGACTCCTTAAACACCACAGCAGCTCTCATGTTATATTTTCAAAATTTTCACCACACCCAAGAAGAATGAGAGACTTTGGAATCACTGCATTTGCCAGCTAAAACCATCAGGCAATTTCCTGATTTTCTTTGTTAGACTAAAAAGGAAAAAACACTAAGAAATGTTGTAGAGCCCGTAGAGAAGAAAATTATTCATATGTGAACTGTCAACACAGAATGCCAGGTTTTCCCTCCAGTAGCACAACACATGATCAAAGGCAGATGCAGAAGAGACCTTACCACCAGGCAACCATGCAATAATCACCCAAAATCATCAGGGTTCTGCTTGCCTTCAAATCCAATAGGCTGGTGACACAATCTGATTTTCATTTCCCACAATATATTTTCCTATAAGAATTTTGGAGGAAAATATATCTGCACTAGAAATTACTTCAGTGAAATAATAATCAAAAGAATCCACTTCATTTTGCATGATAGATCAGAGCAAAACCTATAATGAATCCTTATCCTTGTACTAATATCAAGTTAAAGTTCTGAAATGGGATTCATAATATCTTTTGCTTTTCATTTTTCAATGCTATTTATTTTTCTAAAAGATACACTACATCCCTTCCATATTATATTTGTCCTCAATACTTTATATGAGAACAGGTTGATTTGTTTATCTGTGTGTCTTCCCCAGCTAAGCCTGGGCACAAATCTGCTGTTGAACACTCTTTATTTAGGTTTTGAGAATAATGAGCTGAAACACCCACAAAATTATTCAAAAATTAACCAAAGCAGAGGCAAACCAGAAAATTAATTCTTTTTACATAAAACTTAAAAAGCCAGTGTTAACTGTGTTTTTTAAGTTGTTAATGTGATCACTGAGGTTTTGGTAGAAGAATTGTATCCTACTGAGATCACTCCACAGAGTTAAAGCCTTCCGATATGAGCACTTATGTGGATTATCCACTTATACTCCAGCTCAAACAGGTTATCTGTTAGAAATATAATCAAAGAGCCCTCCAGCCTGAGTTTCTTTCAGATTTAGCTAAGCTGATTATATCCCCCCACTTTTAAGTCTCGTTTTTCCTTGTGTAATCCTGGCATCCTGGTCTCTCCCTGGGTCACCACCCACCATCACCATTGCCTCTCTTTTTCAAGGCTACCCCAATTCTGCAACCTGATGTGCCTGTGAAAAACTGACATCAAGAACCGCACACCAACACCTGTAAAGCATGCATTCATTTTAGAAAGAAATGAAATTGCAATTGCTCCATCATATAATCATCCTGTGTCTGCAATAAAAAAACATCGGGGAATACTATGTTGTTTCTTCCTGATGTTTTTTAATACAAACACAAGATGATTTCAAGCTAAACATGAAAAATTACATCCAATTTAACTTATGAAAAACAAATCTATTTTCTAGAGGAAGTGGTTGTGTTGTCAGCATCTGGTATTTATGTATATACATGTGTGTACACACATACTTTTTTTTTAGGAGTTTTAAAATTGCAAAAAATTGAAATACATTTCCTTATGTCATCTCTAGTCAAAATATACAAATAAACATTGTTTTTCATAAAATTCTGCAACCCTCTTTTTTGCAACAGACCACTTTACTAACAAAACTGTGCTACTGTACATTGAATTTCACATTAAACGTTAAATTTTGCATTAAACATTGAATTAAGCCAGGGGTACACATTATCAGAATAATTTATTACATACTGTAGAGAAGGTAAAATTTAAAATGCAGATGAAGATATTTAATGAACTTCTTATAGATTAATGATGTGGCAAACAGTTGTTTGTTTCTATTTGATGGCGATCCCATGAAACCATTAGAGGTCCAGTTCCAGCTATTAGTCACAATTCAGTGGCAACAGAGCTCCAGAAAAGCCAAATGCAACACATCCTTGTGACATTCTGCACTAAAGAACTGATGAAATATTAATCACTCAGGCTCCACATGCAAAATGCAACAAAAAAAGAAAGTCAGAATAAGAAAAAATAGCACAGCAGGGGTGCTGTATATTAACATCAGCAAGCCACTTTGAAAGGCTAAAGCAAAATGCAGCAACCCCAGCCCCACATGTTTGTAATTTTAAAACTCTTGTCATAGCTAAGTAATAGCATGGCCACAGCAGGATACACCAAAATTAAAGGTAAAAGCTCTCCTTGGGATGAAGAGAAGATGTAATAGTGCCAAAACAGTCACTGGAAAAGGCATTTAGGTTTTTTTTTATTTTAAGAGAGAGAGCGCAAAGCAAAAGAACCAGATTCATTACAAAGATTCATTTGGCACAATTATCTTCTCCTTTGTGACTTCTGAAAGCCTTTGACTGTCATCTGCTGTTGCAGAAATTTTCTATGGTCTAGACATTTGGTCACTCCTACAAATATGACCTCTTACCAGAGCAGCTCTGTGAATGACACTGGTCTTCCCAGCTCAGGTCTCTTTTCTCTTTTGCATGAAATATTTCAGGAATCCACAATGACCAAAAAAAAAAAAAAAAAAAAAACAACAGTGGTTGTAAAAATGTTTGTGTACAAGAAAAAGACATCCTAGTGCTTCAAAAGGCATTCTCTTGTAGTAACCAAAATAAGATAATTTGTACCTTGGCTCTCTTCTCACAATGTGCTTCTAATACAAAATACTTCAAGATCAGGCTAGCACCAATTTCACTTGGATTTCCCTGATTATGTGATAAAGCAATTAAACTATCTTGAAAATCTTTAATTTTTTTGAGCCTTGAATTTCAGGAAAAAACCGTTGTTTTTTTTTCTAAATACCAGCCTTGCCGGCTCATCAGTAGTAAGGATACAGTAAGTAAAGATTGCCCCATTGAGGCCATTATCTTATTTCTTTGGATGACTACAATTAATTCCACAGGCCTGTTTCTCATATTGTCTGAATTACATATTTGGATTAGATGCATTAAATTGTTCTCAATTTGTACTTATAAGATTTCAGCCATTCAACATCATCAGGCTTTCCAGTAACCAATACTACCCATTATTAAATGAATCTGTTCTCCTAACAAAAAACTAGGGTAGATTTTTCTGTATGTGATCATCAACCAATGGATTAAATGAGCCAGTGTGATTTTTTCCAGCTACAAAGCTACATATGAGAATATTTTTACATTCTTCCCTTTGATACCAGTTGTACAAAACTGGGAATTTCAAAACCACACATTGTTATACTGTGGTCATAGGTTCTCATCTGTGCATCTTTACATAAAGACCAATTGAGCAGAAAGAATTTTATTCTAAGATTGTTGCTGGTGCTCATTGCTGCTTGGAAGGTCTTATTGCAAAATTCCAGCTACAGTAGTCAAGCTCAAAAGAGCAACACAGACACCTTTTCACACAAAACACAGACTCTTAATTAAACTTATGGATTCTAAAAGTTATTACCAGGCTGCAGATCAAACCTACTGAGACTAGTAATAAAGTTTAAAACATATACACATTATAATTAAGGTGAGAGAGGGAAAAAGCAAACATAGGTGTCACCTTTGTCTTCGTTAAATTCTGCATTGATTTAATCAAAGCCCAGAAGGCAAAAACGTAAGTAAAAAAAAAAAAGAGTTAAACCATAAAGTTGATATTTTTTTCCCATTGTGTGAGTTCATGTTGGCTGCTAGTGTAATATAGGAAGGGTGAGAGAAAAGGGGCACTAGAGCTGGACAAGTAATATTTGAGCATCTTGGTGTCTCCAGTGAAAATGCACACAACAGTGAAATTCCCCTTCTCCTCTGATGCCAGGCTCAATCTGTTTTGTAATAGCTGATTATGAAGCCTTGCTGCATCTCTACTAGATTGATTTCTGTGCCAAACACAGGAATGAAATGGGAGCTTTTGGAGGAGGGAAAGCATATCAACTAGGGATCAACAAAAATTCATTACAATTCCCTTTTTCTCTAAACTAAAACTATTCTAGAAATAGTACATTAAAGCCCCCTGTCATCTGACCTCTACCCTGTCAATACTAAAAAATGAGAATTTGAAGGCTTCTTGTAGCCCAGTATTCGCAATGTTTTGCACTTCCTAATGAAAGAACCCAGAGTTTTTATTTTATTCCTGACAGGACTTGCAAGGGCTCATCCAGATGTGCCAGGCTGCTGTGGCATTTGCTGAAACCCCTCATGCCCTGTGTGGCTGAACCTTTGGGGCCAGAAGGGGAGTTCCAGGGTGGTCATAGCAGCAGAAGAAAAGGGTGGGAATTAGCAAATTTTTGCATTCTAATTTAAACTTTGTTATCAAAGAGGTTTTTCTGCATTAATTAGATAATCTGGCTGCAGGCTTTAGCATGATTGCAACTGGACTGAAAGTAACTGTTTGTAATTTTTTTTATCAATCTGTTAGGATTTTTTAACTACGCTTGCAATGAACTCTTATCTCCTCATACAAAGTTCCCTTTTACCAAAGCAAGGTTTTCAGTTTAACATCCTTTCCCACCTTTTAGCTTTATGTGGTAGGGTTACTCACCATCCTTTATTACCATACTGCTCTTCAGTCCCTTTCCCTTTTGCAAATATCAGTTCCCCCTGCTTAGAAAACTGAAAAAAACAGTTTTCAATTGGCTCATACAAAACAATCATACTGGTAGTGCTTGCGAAAATAGCAGTGGCTGTAGGTAACTTGTAGAAATAATTCTAAAAAGAAGCATTATTACATGCTTTCATGACATAACTTTTTTCAAGTTCTTTCATTTTGATTTTATATTTTTAAAAGGAAAAGGTGGGGCCATACTGCAAATCCCATCTCATAAAGAAAAGCATAAAGATTTAGTAGAAATTTACTAAGAGATTCATTGCAATGACACCTATTTTATACACAGGAAAAAAGGTACTAAATGTGCTAATGCTGAAAACTAAAGCCTGCAGGAAAGAACTTTCTAAATTTATTTGTAATGCTTAATATGCTCACCAGTAAAAAAAAATACAAAAAATACATACCATCACAAACCAAAGTAACCCAGTTTTAGAATTGAGCCAGATTTTGGCTCATTACTTTCATGGCGAAAATTAACAGGCAAAATCATAATCCATTATCATATTTATCACAGACCAAGTCTAGGTGGCAAATGGGAATTTGTGATGCTTTTCTCCTACAGATTATGCAGACTTCTCCACAGTCTGAGTGAGTCTGAATCTTCTGAAATAGAGCAAGTTTAGTGAAATTAAGGGTTGGCTGGTTTACTTTGGCAAATATTCTAGATTTTTTCCCTCAAAATGTGTCATAAAATTGCAAGAACAACTTACAAAGTTAAAAAAAAAGCCCATGTTGAAAATCAAATATTACCTTAATCCTTGCTTTTTCTTAAAAAACACTAAAATAATCCATTTTGCTCCTCATATTAAAATCACATCCATACCTAAGAACACCTACAAAGAAATTATCCTTTTTATAAAAAGCTCTAGGAAAGAAAATAGTACATAAACACTTACTGGTGCTTCTTTATGCACTGATTTACATCTACATTTAAGTGCAAGTTCCTTACATACAAAGCTGTATTTCTACCATCTAGAATTGGACATTTCAGTAGATAAAGTACATTTTATTATGTAAACTGACCAAAGGTTATTAATCTAAGCAGTTTTTTACCAATTTATTAACCATCATGTGTTCATATGATTGGTTTTTAGGTACCAATCTTCTAATAAGAGTGACTAATGAACACACCACCTAAATATCCCTCAGTTTAAAGAAGGATATAATGGGGGGGATATGGGAAATTTCACAATCAGTTTAGATTGATCAGGATTATGCAGCTGGGCAATGATGCAATTAAACAAGAAGATAAGAGAGATATTACCATGAGATGAAAAATGCTTCACAGGTGTTGGCATATTCTGAAGCCTGGGATAAACAAAAGAATATATCATCATTGCTGCATGTCATAAATGCAGTTTTCTATTTTAAAAAACATTAACACAGCATTGAATTTTTTTACTGAAAGCAAATACTTAGGTTTTTTTCATTAGAATAGTCCTGAAAATGAAACAAGTGATATTTTACTAACACCACCAAAATGAGTAATCAAACTAAGAATATGAAAAGCATTTTCTACATTTTAATGTATAAAAGCTATCAAAAATTCAGTTTTGTCTAATATTTATCTGTAAAAACTTAAATTATCAGCCTGGGGTAGGTCACTGGGCTTCAGAGCAACCAAGACAAGATTTTTTAGCCAGGATTTGTCACAGTGGGGAATCATAAGTAACATTTTTTAAGCAAACAGGAGTTTGTTTTCACCTGATTTCTCCATAAACCAAGAACGCAATATTTTCTCAGTTTCAGTTACCCTCTACAATTGGAAATTCCAGTAGATGAAGTACATTTTATTGTGTAAACTGAGCAAAGGGATATTCCATAGCTCGTGGCATCATGCTCAGCATACAAAGATGAATGTCTGAGCTACTGCCTGCCCATGGGAACTGGTGAATGAATTCTTGGTTTTGCTTTGCTTTTGCATAGCCTTTGCTTTCCCTGTTAAACTATTTGTAACAGCCCATGGGTTTCTCCACTTTTATCCTCTTGATTTATTCCCTCAAACCAATGTGGAGTGTGTGGTTGGGTGGTGCTTTGTTGTTTCTGGGGTTAAACCACAAGCAGAGGGTGTGATGTCAAAGCCATTTATTTGCCATATCAAGGTTGCATGAGTAGAAAACAGCTTAATTTGTCTCTTGGAACTCCCTGCCATACAACAAAGAATGCCAGCTTGTTCATTTCTTTTTTTTTTTTTTTTGGTAATTTGCATTTTCTCCAAAATCAAAGCAGCTTCTCCTTCTCATCATGTCACAATACAGAAAGGCTGCTCATCTTGAGACAACATACATGTGAGACAGAATGCGTGGTTCACAAAGTGCTGTTTTAATAATTCATTCTTAGGTCGTCAAAGGGAAGGCAGGCTTTAGAAGTTCCTTTTGTTGTCACTACAAAACAGGTAACACTACACAGAAGAACAGCAACCGCTGGGTGGCCTCTCCTGAGTACTGAACCCAGGTCTTTTTTCTTGTTTTCTTGTTTATATCAGGAATTTACCTGCAGTCCACCAAGTCAAGAACTGTAACAGGCTGCCCAGGGAGGTGGTGGAGTCCTTATCCCTGGAAGTGTTGGAGAGAGGACTCAGTGCAGCACTTGGTGCTGTGGTTTAGCTTATGTGTTGGTGCTCAGCCAAAAGTTGGACTTGGTCATCTTGGAGGTTTTTTTCAACCATAATGATTCTTGGATTCTAACCAGAACCTGATGAACAGCAGCACCTCTACAAAGAGACAGCGGTGGCTGGTGTCCTCCCAGGGTCAAATCACAGCAAGGAGTGCAAAGCCACAGCCATGAACCTCTGGAATGTTCTGTGCCAACAAACGCCCAGTGAGAGCCAGCATTTCTCTCCTTCCAGTAATGCATCAGGACAGCTTGGGACTCCTCAGGACCTCTTGGCCCAACAGCAACTCCATAAAAGAAGTGGCAAAAGGGCAAACACCTTCCCACAGGGATGCTGGGCCAGCTGGTGCTATTGGCCCTGGAGGCTGGAGCCACCCCAGAGAGCTTCTGGTCAGAAGAATTAATGAGAGATTATGGCCCAAAGTCTTCCTCACAACTACTGCTGGCATGCCACAAATGCCATGAAAGCTGCAGCAAAGGAGGAATGCGCTGAAACAAAAGAGACTTTTGACGTTGGTTCCCTGGGTGGACAGACCATTGTTGGCTGTGTTTGGGACATAGTTAGCAGAACGCAAAAGGAGAAAGAAAAAGCAGCAGAAACAGCTGCAGCTTTTATTGTGGGAGCTCAGTCCTGCTGCATGTGGTAAATAAGGAATTTTAAAAGACTAATAAGGAGAAAGGCTGGTGAATAAAATAGAACAGTCAACCGGCACAGCTTCCTCTTCTGAGCCATGGCTCTATCTTGATCATAAAAAGAAACTGTAAAATAAATTAAGCATTTTAGTCTAGAACATGTGAAATCACAATCTAAAACATTTATAGAAAATGTTTAATTTTTAACCATATAGGTCCAAGGTTACTGAAAAAAGGCAACATTCAAAATGAGCAGATAAAATATAAAAATCGCTGTTTCAGTGAAAAGCTCTCTAGAAAATACTGTACAGTGGTGACTAAGAAGTAGTTTTCCACACCAGTACTTTAACAGCTCATCAGAGAGCTTTATTATCAGTTATTAAAAAAAAGAAAAATTTAGGGTTTTTTTATGTAATGATACATTAGCATAAACTTAATAGTCAAATTTTTATTCCCTATAAAAGTTGTCTTTTCTTATGAACATCTTATATTGCTGGGACCACTTAAAAGGCAATCAGAAATAAAAATGCTGCAGACACAAGGAAATTAATCTAAGTGGCAATGTATGTGAGAAGGTAAAACAACAATAAAACAGTAAAAAACTCAACCTAAAACATCAACTTCCACTGGCGCATGCAAAAAAGTAGGGAAAAACAGCACACAAAAAATTAATTTAGGATGTGGGCTAAAGCACACTGTGTTGTACAGAAAGACTTCCTTTGACTTAAAAGGTCATTTGACCATGTCCTAATAGTGAATATAGTGGGTATCTTAACCTCCATGTTATTCATGCTAAACTATTTCACTATCCTGAGGTTGAGTAAAATCACAAGGCATTATCAAAAAGCAAACACTAATTTAGAATAGACAAAACTTTTTTGAAATTCAGTAACAATTTAGCCATTAAAGACATATATGCTGAAATATATTTAATAGTAAACAGACTAATTAGGCTGGCTGACCTCTTATAGGAAGCAGATTGTTCCCAATATCTGCAAGTACAGTTTATTCCATGGGTTTTTTTTGCCAGCTGTGTGAGGAAAAAATTCAAACTTGGACCAACTAAAGTCATTTAAGTAATTTACTTTTACTGTTTTTACATATCTGTTCCTGATTTTCTAAGAAATCTATGTACATGGTTGGAAGGGATTTTTTGCCTGTTTAAGGGATTGCAAGCTACCAAAACCACAACTTTAAGTTTTGCAGTGTATACAGATTGCACCTGAAACTGTTATTTTAAAATCCCTTATTTTATTATTGAAATCCATAGTGGAGAAAAAGCTGTCCATATACATTTGACTCATTTGCAAGCCACTGAGACTTGATGAATTTTCATCCTGAACAGGGGGAGCAAAAACAGGCACGAACATTTAGCAGGAAGCAAAATCTCCACAAGACACACAATCCAAGATCTGTTGTTCCTCAAAAAATGCACCCTTGTCCTGTCCAGATTCAGGAACTAAAATAGAGAAGTCCCATTCAGTTGTAAGAAAATATTGAACTGAAAAGAAAGAAGCCTTTTATCAATTTGTATTGTTTGGAAATTTATTTTTTTTAGACACCTCAACAATTCCTATTCTAATTTCACTGTTAAAATTCAGATCTGAAGGCTTCTCATCAGTCACACCAAACATAAGCTCCTGAAGATCCTGCAGCTGGGAATAAGTGCTTTGAAAGTCAATGTGTTGCATTCAGGTTTCCAAGGATATTGTGATACAAGACTTCAGATCCAAGGTAGATATAAAACTTCAAAGAGTGAGATTAGATTTATATCCAGCACCTAGGGATTTCCGCTCTAGGTAAAAATCAATTGCTCTTAATCAAACATCCTTATGGTACTGCATAATTTAAATAAAGACATAAATAAGTACATCTATTTTTTGGTAATGAAAAGCACTCTAAAATTAATGGTTCTTTTTCCCATTTAAATATGGAAACGAACAGAGAAATTAAAAATGTACAGGATGGAATTATGTCAGCAGAGTGGAAGTATTTTCCCCTACTAATATCAATTCACAAGACAACAATTTGCTTCTGTAAATTCAACATCCACAGGGACTGCAGCATGTACTGCAAGGCCAGACTCCTCTCTTGGTACAATTTTCTGTCTTTTGTAATGAGAATTGTGTTGACTGGAACCCTTAAATTCTGTGTTGCAGAGCATGGCTCACTCATTATAAGCTGTCATAACACCTAAGAAACTATCGTTTTCTTGATCTAGAATACCTATTATGGCCTTAAAATTGTGGTAGGTTGCAATATTTTTTAGTTTTAATAAATAAATCGTTTTAGTGCCTTTATTATGCAAATGGATTTTGTCAAAATACAGAGACCTCTAACTTCTGTGGGGAGGTAAAACAAATTCATCATAACAGTTCTAAATTAGCCATAATAAGATATATAAAAATAGGCTTTTCAAGTTAGGCATCATGGCTTTGAGAAAAATATCGTGGGTTTTTTGTGGCTGCTCAGTCCCATGCAGGTGCTCACTCCCTTCCCTACAGAAGGACGGAGGAAGAAATTGGGTCTGTAGAAATCAGAAGTCTCATGGGTTGATACAAAGAGAGGTTAATAGGCAAAGCAAAAGCTGCACAGGCAAGTGAGCAAAGCAAAGGAATCATTCAGTGCTTCCCACCAGCAAGGAGGGGTTCAGTCATCCCCAGGAAAATCGGGCTCCATCACACAGAACAGTGATTTTTGAAAGGCAAATGCCATTCCTGCCAGCCTCCCCTCTTCCTCCTTCCTCACCAGCTTTTATTGCTGAGCCTGGTATGGGATATTCCTTAAGTCTGTTGGGGTCTGCTGTCCCAACTCTGTTCCTCCAAACCCTTTGTTCAGTCCATTCACTGGCGGGTGGCTTAAAAGGCAGAAAAGGACTTGACTGTGCAAGCTCTGCTCAGCAAAAAATAAAACATCCCTTCCAGCTTCCAGCACAAATTCAAAAACACAGCCACTGTAAGGAAAAGTAACTCATTTCTAGTCAAAACCAGCATCACTTAAGGAAAAAAAAAATTCTGGTAAATAACATGTACCTTCTTAATTGTAATGAAATTTCTTTTCCCCCGTAACAAGAGCAAGAAGAAGTTGTTACAAGAAAACAGACAAGGAAATTAAATTGAAAAGTTATGTTAAACATAATTAATGTTGTGACATAAACTGACAAAAGCCAGGAAATTGAAACCTAAGGCTGACACTCTATAATGCTCTCTGTTTTTCCATTACATGACTTAAAACCAGAGTTATAGCCGAACTTTGAATTTCCTGCCTGTTGTCAGTTTGTGTCACAACCTTATGTTCCTTAAACATTAGATGAGTTTAATTGTAGATTACTCTTCAACTGAAATGAGAATCAACGTAAAATCAGAACCTTTTGAAAATAGTTTTGAAAGAAACCTGCATGAGTTTTAAGTTGTCCATGTCTTGCATTTGAACTTTACCACGTTTTCTTCAAATGAAAGTTAGCAGTAAATCTTAATTTCCTACTAAATTGTGAAAATAAACATTTTCTGTTTTCAAACATAGGTATTTCATTTATAAACTACACGTGGTCAAAATAAATCTCTAGAAGAAAGCAGTAAAATCTATTTTTGTTCAAGAAATAGTTTTTCTTTATCATAATTGTTATTTCTTGTGTCTGTACATCTGTTTCATAATTTTAGGTTTTGATGCGGGACAAATAGGTGACAGTAAATGTCTCTGTGGAGTTTGACATACAACAGTAAAGGCTCTGCTTGGGCCTCAGTTTCTTTGTATAAACAAGATCATAACTTTCAGGCAAAAATTATTACTGTTGCAACAATTCAAAGCTGCAGAGGTGGAAGAAATGTTTCTAAACAACATCAGCAGTTTCAAGCATGACAAAAATTCAAGAATGTGTTTATAATATATTCTATTTCCTTCCTTCAGAGAAGTAGAAAAAGCAAAACCAAATTAATTCCTAACATATCTTAACATCCTATTTTGTTCCAAAGGCTTGTGGTTTTCCAATCTCTTTGTAGATAGTAGGTTGACACACAGTAATGATAATTTAAAAGATAAAGAATATAACTTCGTTGAGCTACACTACAGGCTGCATTTACAACTCTTTGGTACAGGTATATATATTTTCTAACAAAATCTCGTAAAGATTTTAAGTGTACGGAGGCAACCTAATCTTTATTTACTGTCAAAGTATTTACTTTCCATTCTAAAAGTAGTATAAAGTAACAAAGTAATGATATTGTCTGTGAAAGAGAAGGAAATCAGCTGAAGGGATGTTATTAGTTTCAATTCAGCCAGTGAAGAGATAGGAAATAGCATATTAGACATCTCTTTCTGCAAACCAGTGACACTGCATATGTGGAAGTAAAATTATTTCATATATGATTAAAGGGACACATTTATTCAGTGAATTCATTGGAATTACACCAAGAATCTTCCTTTGGGAATAATTTTACCTGGTGGTACAGATCATTCTCTGGTATAAATCCCTCAGGCTACTTTGGCTTGATTTATGACTCCTAGGAATGAGGCTCATTGTTCCAAAAGAGCAAAAATTTCGTTCCTCGGGAAGAACTGCCAAGAAAAGCAAAGGAACCTTAATTGCAGCATTTGATAAATTCATATTTTCTCTAAATTTATGTAGATAGTCAATCCTCTTTAAATAAACATTTTCTGAATGCCTAAAGTATGTTATACATATTTTAGACAGCGTCCTACTATATATGATACAGTGCTATAAATTAATATATTTCCCGAGGAAAAAGTATCTCTTTGACCTTAAGGCAAATTCATTCATATCAAATCTCTGCACATCCAAAGGACTCCTCCACACAAGGGGTGCCTAATAAGCAGGCAAGTTTAACAAGATGGTCCAGGGTTCACCTACCCCGAGCACACCTAGAGCCAAAGATGAGTGTCTCTGCAAATCACCTCATTACCCAAATGAACACACATGCCATTTGGCCTGGGCCTGGCTGCTGAATTCCAGGACAATTTACACTCTCAGAAGAGGATCAGGAGTGGAGTGAATGCAGAAATAAGTTAAGAAAACAATGAGACGCACACTCTCTCACCTCGTTGGTGCTTACAGTGCAAACTCTGCACCGTGACGCACCCGTGGCCATGGGGAAGGATGATACTGGCCACTGCAAACTGAACCTGCCTCTCGGGCTGCCTGGAGCATCCGTGGAAAAACACAAACATTAGCAGCTCTCCTCATGCACAGAAATCATCAAAACAAGTCAGCTGGCTTACTAAAGGTGGCAGCTCATCTCTTCTGTCTTAAAGGCAGGTCAAGGCGCCAGGCTCAGATGCAGATGATACAAATCCCACCTTAGGTAACTGAAAAGATACTTTTTTTTCCCCCCTCCAGATGTAAGTAATTTAAAATCAAACGTGCAGAATTTGTGACTGTTTATCTCTACCTGGTTTTATCTTTCTAAGTTGATACATATAGGAAGATTCCAACTCTTTATCTGTTTTAAGTACTGCCCTTGTGGAAACTGATATGGGCACAGATTAAGCAAATGGCTCATTTCAAATAGCAGCTGCAGTGTATGAGAACAGGCTTTCTCCAGTCTGAAACAGAGCTACCTTTGATTTTGCATTAAGGCCATAACTGATTTATATGTAAAACCTATGCTTTTTCTCCCTACAGGCTGCTGGTTGGTTGGATAACCTGCTCTTTCACCATCTTTGCAAATCTTGCATGTGCAGTAAAGATTTTTTGGCAATAGTTTAGAGGCTTCCTCCCCCACAACTTCTTACGAACTCCATCTGGCCAGAATGAAGGAATCTAAGTTGAACAGTACATCAAATCCCCAAGTGATATACTCCTAAATCCATTGTTTCTTGTGATGTTTCAAAGAATTATGTTTGAGCAAGGAAATTGAGGGCTTAGTAATATATTGATAATTAACACAGCAGATGTTATGTAAGTGTAGGTTGCAATAGCAATAAGTATATTAAGCAAGAATAGAAATATTTTAGTGGCACTATTTTAGGTATTTTTTAAATAGTTTAATCTTATGAATAGCTGATTTCATGTCTGAAAGGGAAATATCCAACAGTCTTCACAGTCTGCTCTTTGGTTTTTTGGTTTGTTTTTTTCCCCCCTGTCTTATTTCATTTAGGCTCAAAATGAATCCATATTTTCTGTGATTTATTGAGTAACATTGTAAGAAAGGCAAGACAGTAACCTCGGGCAAACCATATGCAGTGAACAGGTTCCAGAGACATTTTATTGCTTTCTACCAGTGGTAGGTTAGCACTGGCAGGCTTCCTTCTGAATAGGTTACAACTGCTATCAGATACATCTGTTCAGCATTTTACTGCAAAGGGATGTAATGCCAAAACAATGCTGAACTTGGATTGCCCATTTCCTGAGATTACTGCTCTCAAAAAAGTTCACATAAAGTCTTTGTCTCTGTAATTTTAACATCTGACAAACAAAACCTGACACAATATTTTAATTTCATGCATTATTCGTTAACTTCTGCAGAAAATATAACTATAATTAGTATAATCACTATCATCTGCCAGCAGAGAAAAGAGGTTCCAGAAATCATTTACGCTGGTTAATTTGCAGGATTTTTGTTGTTGTTATTTTAATGAGGAAAGACTACTTAACTATGTTCTAATCTTGCCAGTTAGATCTGTCTTGTCCACTTTGTATCCTTTTCTAATGGAAAAATCATTTAGATTTCACATCCTAAAGCTTAGATATTTTCAATAACGTTTTTACAGGAATTTTATTTTGCAACTGACAGTCTTAATAGAGACTTTCTACTCTGTTTCCAAAATGCAAGTCTGTGTAGCATTATCATATACACCCCAGACAGTTCACAGGTGATGAAACAACAACAACAAAAATTCACAATACAGAAAATCATCACATTAAAAATCAATCTCACTACATCTGTTTTCCTGAATGTTAATATTGTCCAATATTTATAGATGACCAAAACAAGAAGAGGCTGCTCTGAGATGTGATGGGGATGAAGCCTGTAGTTTATCAGCATGATAAATGTCAGCTCTGGAACACATTCTCCCACTGCCCTTTGCTTGTTTCCTTTCTGCAAATTCAGTGGTGCAACAGAAAAGTGTTGGGTCTTGTATTCATGGCTCAATAATTAATGTAATAATTTCTAGCTCCCATATTAACTTTTCCAAAATTAGCTTTGCAAAGCGCAGTAAATCTTTGGGTTTGGACTGTCTTCTACTCACTGCTGGGGTACAAATTCTCCAACCCAGATGGTCAGGTAAATGTGTATTCAGTAATACATGCTCAGCCTTGTCCCTGGCCATGGTTGGGGACATGGAGCTGTGGAGCTTTGTATCTACCAGAGCTTTGCTACTGGTAATGCCCTGTACACGGGAAACCATTAAATCCCTTCAACCTCTTGTGCCAACTGCATTGCTCAGCTTGGGGCCACCTGCAAACCTGCTGGGGGTGCACTGGATATCACTGTGTCACTGAAAAGGACATCAAGGGACCCTGAGGGACACCACTCCTCACCAGCCTCAGCCTGGACAGACACACTGACCACAGCCCCAGCTGCATCCATCCAGCCCATGTGCAAAATGCTCAGAAAATGAGATGGGAAACAGCTGAAGAATGATCAGAGCAACCATCTTACTTTCATATTTCTGCCTTAATCCTACGACCAAACAGAAGTGAACTGGTGACTGGAGTAGATGAAAAATTACTTGCAGATAAAAGTGAGTCATTTTTCAAAGCACAACACACTTACTTGTTTCAGTAGTGTTTTCAGTGTTAAATTTACCACTGGAGAACAAGCAACTCCACTCCCTTTTATAGAGATGAGAGAAGATTTTTATATTCCTGTCTCCAGCAGAGATTGAACGCGGCATTTACACTTTTTTATCTCTTGCTATTCCTCTGTATCAGGTGTTCCTGGAAGTGTGGGAAATATAAGACATGGCCAAAAATATCAAATTTAGATATTACTAGATATGTTTCTTATTAATATCACTTTTAATACTTAGGACTATGAGGTTTGATGAAGACAGTTCTTACTGGACTTTCAGAAATACAAGAAGGACCATAATTATTGTTCTTAGTGCAACATCTTTTATTCCAACAAAAATTTCCAGCTAACTCTGCTTTAAAGGAAATTTTGTGACCCAAAGGTTCAACAGTTCCGTAATAACTCCAATTAAATATCAACTCTTTTCAAAAATGTTCTGCTAGCCCAGATGTCTGTGTGATGATGTGTATCTGCTGGAACAGTTGACAGAGTTTCCATCATGCTTGGAAATGAAGCCTGAAGTTTACAACCCCTCAAACTCTCAAAAGCCAGGGATAAGCTATTTTACTTATATCCTGAAACAGCAAAAGGAGCTGAACAATCTTCTTTTCCAATTTCACCTATATAATGTAAACAGGAAGCCAAGTCACTTTCATCTGAAATCTACACTGAATGTATAACTTAACACTTTCCTCTTCTTACTATATAAAATTTCTCAAGATTGTACCAAGAACTAACGCATAGGCAAGACCCACTTTTCAATACATTTTTCTTTGTTCTTTTCAGAGATAATAGCATTTTTCTGCTAAATAATTTTAATTTCCATAGGCCTCTAGAGAAGCAAAACAGAAAAATGCTGCATGAGGTACTTACTGTGCTGTTCCAATAATAACAAACAGATTAAGCAAAGGACAGGATCCAGAAAGTTACAAAGACTGTAGTGAAAGAAGCATCCAATTGTTTTAATTTGTAGAAATATGCCTGGAACCAGTATGTATTATCCTAGTCTTATGAAGTAGCTGAGGTGATAATTTAATTTATGTCCACCTCTGTTATATGTTTTAAAGAAGTTTTGCTTGACAAATAGAATTCTCAAAACTGATCTAGTTGTCACAGCATTCTGCAGAACCACTGCAGCTGATCCATGTGAGAAAAGGGGTTACAACACGTTTCTTAGAGCAGATTTCTGATGAATTACCACATGTTGACTGATACCTGAGCAAACTCAGAGTTACTTGAATTTCTTTACCACCGTGACTATATTTAATCTCTGTTTCCACTATCCAATGGATTCAAAGCTGGAACTATATTTTTTCTACCTGGTCTATAAATACCACTCTCTGAATCAGAGAAGTCAATACCTGCTTAATAACAGCCCCTGAAAAGCTCAAGTTCAGTCTGCTTCTACTGCAGCTGAAGACACATCCAGGAAGAAGATTGTTTTTTGCTTTCCTATGACAAAATGTCCACAAATTCTCTAACACTATAATTACTGGTAAAACCACACAAAGCAATTAACACCTTCAGCTTTTTTTTAAAATCAGTGAAACTCAAAGCTGATATTGAGGGAAGCATATTAAGCAGGCATTAAATCAAAGAAACCACTTGTGTTTGCGCATATACTTCCAGTGTTTTTCTGAATGCTTGATTTCTGCACATGTTGGCCTCAGATTTTCATTAGGTCAGGACCTGCAAATATTCCAGAGTCAGTTTTGCCCTGCTCAACTCAGCTCCTAATTGGTGGCACTCACCTGTATTCTAGTCCAGAGCAACACTGAGTCATAAAGCTGGGATGAAAACCAGACCGTGCTCCACTCTGGGCTACACAACTGTTCATAAGTGAAGGGACAGTGACACAGTCCTGCAGCCTCCAGATGGGAGCAGCAAAACAGAGAGGGTACCCTGAATCACTCAATGCTGCAAGTAGCGACCAAAGTCTAAAAGAAACTAACCCCAAAATGTTCAAAATGCAACAAGAAATGGTACTAGAATGGCTGAAATTAAAATAGTAACTCATGTGTATGAGTTACTGTACATTGATTCATGCTGAAAAATACATAGGTGTTCTACCCTGGCTGCAAATTCTGGGAAATGTACCTTTTTGTTTGTTTGTTTTGTGGGAAATTTAGAAGAGGTTTTACCTTTCACATCATGAGCTGAAATGCTTTCCACAGCAGCAAAAGAATATTTGGCAATAGCACACTCTAAATTTTAGGTTTAAATGCCGGATCTGTTGAAAGTTCAATCTTGTGTGCTGAGGAAGGAAGTAATAAATTCTACATATGACCAGGCACGGACCTAGTATCCTATAGGGCAGTCTGGTTTATTGTATATATTTTTGATTTTTGTCTTTTCATAAACAGTGATTATCTTAATGTTAAGCAGAACACTTTGTGAGTGAAACATACCGACTGACAGGAGCCTGCTCTAATCTCAGCCACTGGACAAGCTGTTAATAGATGCTCAAATCTCAGTGCAGCTACATTTACTTTCCCCTGCTAAGTATAAACCTGTTTGGTATTCACTGCAGCTGGTGTTACTAGAATGATGCTAATGATAGTTTATCTGCTTCCCACTCTTGCATAGCTCAACTCGTATATTTAAATCAATGATGCCAAAAAGAAAATTGTACAATATATCCCTGGTCAAAAGTTAACCTTCAGTTCTGGCATCACCCACCTGAACATGGAAAAATATTCCACCCTTTGGCAGATGAAACTGCTGTCATAAACTCTCATATAGATGCCTTCATTATTTTCTCAGTCATTGACTTTTATTCCACAACAAAAATGTTTTCTGTTTTTGCAAATAAGAGGTTGGTTTTGTTGCTTTTCTTTCCCCTTCTCTTTAATAGCAAACCTGGCTTGTTTCCTTATAGAGCATATTACTTACAGTGATTCAATTTTCATTATTAATTTCAACAACTGTGAACAGTCTCATGAACTCCAGGACCACTAAGTATTTGTTGAAAATTGCCCTCTGTTTCCTCCAGCTCAGTTTTTCTACTTTCAGTCTCCTCTCTCTCAAGAAACCAGAAGTCTCTCACCCACCTCAATGCCCTGTCACTGACAGGGATCTTCCCACAACAAAATCCCTCTCCAGCATCTCAACCAGCTCTACAGCATCAAATGACAAATTAATTTTTTAAAAAAATAAATTGTTTGGTATTAAATTGGATTTACAAGCAGAAACTTTCTCCATTTCAAATTGTGCTGTACTCAGCACAGAACCCAAAATCTTCCACAAAACACCACTGCATGGTCACCCAGCTTGAATCATGATGCCAATATCCAAAGAAATAAAACAATGGGGAAAGAGATAGGTTTCAATTCAAATTGTTAGATCAGTGAAATCATTGTCAATCTTCTTCTTGATGAAATCCAGACCCACCTATTAGTCTCACCCCTCCTGTGAAGCAACCATAGAGAGAGATGAAACATAAGCACTGCACCGCTCATAGGACCTGGAGCTTAAATACAATCATTTAGTTCATGAGAAAAATGCTACAAATCAGTTATTAAAGTGCTAAAGATATTTCCCTACAATATAAACCCAGCCTGTGTCACACACCCTGCCATGTAGTGAATATTAATCCTATGCCTGTAAGGTTCCTAAAATTAAAAAAATAAATAAACAAAAAAAGTTTGTGCCATTTACGATTGTCATTTTACATAACCCTCCTGCATTCTATTTCAATTTCAATGTTGATTACATCCCCAACACACAAGAAAGCTACAGAGCTCCAACACACAATTTATTTACAAAAGAAAAATTTATAGAAATATGTATTTATAGTCTAGCAGTTTAGCAAATTTCTGCTCATTCAACGTGCTGAAATGAATAATATTATGCAATACAGCGAAAAAAGAATTATTAATTCACCACCATGATTGATTACTGAGAAAAAGACGACAAAGAAATAAATAATTGCATCCACACCAGTAAATTTTCATGATAACTTTGCAAGGCTGTATTCTGCAGTAATATTAAAACAATTTGTAGTAAATCAATTTCCTACTCTTCCCATTAAATTAAAGTTACTGAAGTCAAATATTTTCTTGACTTACATGTAATGACATACTGGAAGACAAGGATTTAATAATTTTTTATATGTATACGCCACCATGTATCTTCACTATTTATCTAAAGTATGTGTTCCACTATTGTGAAATAAATTTGATTTGCCTCCAACTGTAAAATTTGTGTTAAAAAACCAATTAGATGTGGATAGTAAGCCATAAAGAGAAAAGGAAATGAAAATCTCTTTTTCAGTTATGTACCTCTACTCAAGTAATCTTGAGCAAGATAGAAGGGAGAAACAGGAATAAGTATTAGAAAAACTTTCTCTCAAGTATCCATCTCTATTCTCAAATATAGTATAGTGGCACAGGTTTAATTTCAAATTATTTGGTTTCATCTAACAATTGAGAAAGATTAATTTCTGCTTTACATTTCATCTTCTTTAAGTTCTGGTATTCATTTTTTGGGAAAAAAAAATCCCTTTTATTTAAAATATACAATCTTATGCAGCCCTAATTAAATAACTGAAGCTGAATGAAGTTGAAGCACATGGTAAGCATCACTATAAAAAACAAAATACAAAAAATACAAATTTATACAAGGATGTAGAGTATCAAATAGTTTATCATAAAAATGTATCCTTTGAATGACATTTGGAGTCTGGGATTCCAGCCAAAAGGAAAAGGCTTTTAGGTTATGTTGTTTCAAGATCAAAAGATCAAAAGTTTTCTATAATTTATCAAGTAAGAGCCAACAGATTTACAGTATGGTTTTTCTTGTCCTTTCAACCTTCAAGAAAATATTAAACCAAAAGACAACAGGAACAGTCTGGAAAAAAGGTATTAAATAATATCTGTAATAAAGATATTAGAGATATCAAACAACTTCATGATATTTATTTTACTGATTTATTTTGTAGATTATCAGAAAATAGGTAGTTCAAGCACACAGTGGTGCCTTGGTAATTTATTATCAGCTAAGTATATGGGGATAATTAATTTTACGTTGTGCAACTTTTTTCATCTTGAAAACGGCTACACGAAAAATAAAATTAAAAGTGCAGATGCATAAAACTCAGGTCTACTTTTGTGGCTTGATGGGGCTGGACTTATGTATCCTTTTGATTTTCACACGTGAGTTCACGTGGTTATGCTCAATGCAAATAAAACAGAAATGGAATTTAAGACCCCTTGTTCTTTCATATGCTTCCAGGATAACTCAGAAACCCATGCTAGCATAAGTGAATGAAGATTTCATTCTCTTTTGGGAGCCTGTTTTCACACATTTTTTCCTCAGTAGACTGAAGAATGCTCTGTCAAAAGTTTATATTTCTCCACCCAAATTTATATATATTCACTGTGCTAAGTTTAAACTTCTCTCTTGAAGGTTAGACTTTCTTGACAGTGAAGAAATCATCAGCCAGCAAGACCCAACTTCTTTTTAGACATAATAGCAAAGCCAAGAGAAGTCTTGGTCTTAAAACAAAAAACATTAGTGTAGTACCATTTTTAATAATTACGAGAGCTTTAAAAACAATAACTAAGCTAGAAAGAAAAAACTGCAAACAACTTTCTCATATCAGCACATGTGCTACAGTAGTTTTAAATATCTTCTTTTGCTACTTACCATAATTTTTGCTCCCTAACAGCTACAGATGAATTTGTCAGTCAAGAAATACCCTTTGTACCTGATGACAAGGCTCAAGGCTAAAGCTGAGAATCAGCAATAGGAAGTGATACAAGGGCTGGAGCTTGAACAAAGGGGAACCTGCTGTGGCCACTTCGCCATTCCTGGTGAGCACAGGTGATCCTGTACACTGCACAGAGCAAGAATATACCATTTCCATACAGAATTGGAGTGTTTCAAATGGGCAGCTCAGGAACAAGTGGTGTGATCTGACCCCAAGTGTCCTGGGGGATGTGCGAATTTTGCTTTCTTGAAGCAGCAAGAAACACAGATTTTCTTATGTGTTAAGGTTTTAAGCTCTCAGGTTTGAAGCGTAAATGATGGTCCAAAGGAGTGATCAAGGAGATGCTGAGTCTTTCACAGACTACTCTGTTCCTACTTTCTCTCTTTCCTGCCCAAACTCCTTTTGGATCTCAGAAGCAGGATAATAGCAACTTCTGTATTAAGAATGAGCATCAAGCACTAATGAGCCATAATAAGAGATATTTTGCATATTTTGCTTGGATTTATTTTTTGTGCATGCCTGTATTTTTTAAAATAAGATGCTGATCTGAAAAACAAGTTCACAGCGAAGATAATTATGATAGGTTTTTAAACATTAATCCTATAACAGGTAGGTTAGAAAAAGATTTCTCCCTGCAATACTGTCTTTACCTTGACAGCAGGTTCTAATTCTTCATGTGCAATTGTCATTTATGTTAATGAAATCCCTACCAGCACTTTTCTGCATTAAATATATGTGTGCAGAAGAAAACACCAGCATACCTGGAATTTTAATTTAGAGATACAAATTAGCCCATTTATGCCAGATGATGCCATCAAAGCAGCCTACTAAAGGCACTGAATTTACTTACCCTAAGTCCAGGATGTCAGAAAACATATCTCGGGGATTAAGCTACATTCATTTAAGTCCTAGTTCAGTAATTTTAAAATGGCATAGCTATTTAATCATACCTTAGGCTGGAAAAAAAACAAGGTTTGCAAAATTCAACTCTGTGTTAAAAGATGTGATAGAGCTATCAGAAATTTGGCCACTGTTCTTACAATTCTGTTGGAGCAAGAGCAGACTTCGCAAAAAAAAAATCAATAAGGTTTTGGCTGTACATTTATGGAATAGGCATCTGAGAGTGAAAGGAAATGAGTTGCAGTGCTGGAGAGCAGCTGAGGAGTACTAAAATACTGGGATTTTGCTCAAAGACTCTCCATGTTCTTTTATATGTGCACGAAAGACCCCATGTCATGCTGGAATATAGAGAATAAATATCTGGTCTTGAAACATATCTCCAGCTACACAATAGGAAAAAATATATCTATATATTTATGTACCATTTATGTATATTTATGTACCATTTATGTACCAGCCAATCGGTTTAGCCAAGGAGGAGAAACTTGAAAGAAAAAAAAGTTCACTAAAAAGAGTCACATCCTGCCTTCTCACGTTTCATTTAAACTTTGTTATCTGACACTTCTATGCTTTACTCAAAAAAAAAACCAACCAACACAACCAAACAGATTTACTGAAGCCCTTTTAGACCTTGTTAGGGCTTTTTAAATGTCATTCTAAAGGGTAAAAGGCAACAGGGCTATTGACTAGTGAATGTAGTGCTCTGTGTCTTTATTGCATCATTTTTAGTCTTTTAGCTACAGTTGCTCTGGTATCTGTATTTGGTATAAACTCAGAATGAGTGATAGATACACTCACCAGACTTTTAAAAAAAGCCAGAGGCTGAATCAGAGAATCATTCTGTGCTCATTCTTTTCATGTACAAGTGGATGAATCAAACCTAGTAGTAAAAGAGACAGCAAAGGATCTATTCTACCTGTAAATGTAGAAAACACCCACTCATCCTAAAATGAAATAAAAAAGAATTGCCATTTTAAAGAATAGATGAGTTCCATAATGCTAAAAATAAAACACTCTTCTTCCACAGGTAATTCTTTGCTCTTTTTTACACTTATTTACTAATATTGGAATGTAGAAGAATTAAAAAAAAATAGGACCAGTAAGAATTGTTTGGAATTTCCTTTCCATCTAAAAGACATTAACATACACACAAACAAACAAAACCAGACCACCACTTGATGTTTGGCATGAGAAGTCTGTGAAAATACTGAGAAACCTGTTAGGTCTTCTAACTTTCTTTTTTATGTTCTACTTCTTACTCCTACGTTTTGCTTCTTTTTTTCTCTCCATGGTCCAATTTATCCAAAATACTAACAGAGCCTTTGTGTGTCTAAACTTTTCAAAAGGGACCAGAGAGGGATAATGCCTTCTCTGCCATATCTGTGATATGTTTATGTCTAGATCTAAAATCCCATCAAATAGGTTTTAATACTGAGGTATTGAAAATTCTGACAGAAATATACAGATATAGATATATAGATACAGTTGATATAGATAAATATATAGATGACATAGATATAGATGATATAGATGACATAGATATAGATTATATAGATATAGATGATATACATATTAAGCACCTGTGCAGTGTTTGAGGTTAGCTGGAGACCTAATTTAATTCGAAATTTCTCCTATTAGAGCAAATTTTATAGAGAATAAGCAACAAGGAAGGATCTTTCACCAGGTTAGAATCTGACTCCATTTGCCAGGCACTTACCTTTGTGAACAAAGTGA
>NW_005054652.1:193722-205927 GCF_000277835.1 Geospiza fortis | reverse complement strand
AAGACACTTACTTTGAAACATGAATATATTGACTCGTAACCATTTACTGAGATTCTTATGGTATTTTTAATCTCTACAGTCTCATAAAATTAAACCTCACATTTCTGTTGGCACAAGATCCAGCAGTAAAAATAACACTGTACATTGAAATGTCCTTCCTCCTTTTTACAGATTATAAAGGGGGAAGGGAGGGAGCCCTAGTTCTTTAAAGGGAATTGCAGAGTTTAAAAACCTAACTCAAACAAACCAGATCTCCAGAGCAGCAACTTCCTCTAGCTGTTTGTCAAAAGCCTGAACAGCTATGCAAGGTCAAAATAGTGTGGTAGGAAGGGATGTACTTTTTTTTGTGTATATAGGATTGGATGTTTAAGTTCAAGGTCGGCACTTTTTCATTACATCTGCAGTACTTCTGGCAAAGAAAACAGCATGGTCTTTTTCACAGTTTATATGACCATGTAGATACATTTCAATAAACTAGTGTTTACAAGCAGGCAGTAAAATACTAGGAAAACAATGTTAATACTGTCCAGATATCAGATTCTGTATTAAACCCTTAGTTATTACAGCTTGCTGTGGAAACACAGCAGTTTAACTGTTGAGTATTAAACACTTTGTGGTGTGCTATAAATTTCAGATGCATTTATGTTATATAGTGCTGTGCAAATCATTATCTGAACATCAGCTCCATTTGGGCAATGCGTGCTTTAGTAGAAGAAAAACAGTTCAAGCAAGTGTGTCTTCTGATTTTATAAGGATTTGAAGGAAAAGCAGCTTCTAATGAAATTTGAGCTATAGCATGAAGCAAGGATCACAAGCAACAGCTGAGCTGGCTAAGCACTTAGTAAAACTCTTTCTCAGGTTTATGATCAATTTAAATATTTTTTTTTTAACATTGCATTTGGGAGGGCACAATACTAAATTGCCTTAGGAAGTACATGGAGCAATACTATTGCATAAATCAGTTAACCTGGTTCTGTGCTAAGGGATTTGAATTCGCTCAGTTCTCAGCTACTGAAGATTTCAATTCACAAATACTCCAGGCAGCCATGTGGCCCTGTTTCCTTTGGCCTTAGGGAAGGAGCACCTTCCTTCAAGACAAATTTAAACATCCATAAAAATCTAGTTTCTATAGGAAGCACAGGGAGGACTAAGCACTGATATGGCTGGATGTTACCTTTAACAAAAGTAAGCTCAAAAAAGAAAGCAATTCAGGAATTGCTCAGCCTGTTGCAGAGATGGACAGTGTAAAAAGGGTAATTTTCTCTGGCAAGTGTAGAGCATTCCTTCTTTTCCTCTGACAAAATCTGAAATCCTTCAAGTTCTGGAGCAGGAAAAAGAAGAGGAATATTAACAACAAAAATAAAGAAAATTATAAGAATAAATAAAGGAAAAAAAAGAAAAAGCAGGGAGGTAAATAGGGAGGAAAAAATAAGAAAACCCCAAAATAACGTGGGAAAAAAAGGAAAAAAACAAAACAAAATCCACAAGGATTTTTTTCTCCTTGAGGTATCAAAAGATCATGAACTACAGATAGGGGAAATTAAAATGTTGCTAAGTCAGAAACCAAATTGCCAGCTCCATACAAATATATTTAACCTTTTCTTTGACAAGACAGCAACTAAACAAACTGCTAACTGAAGTAATCAGATGATAACTAATTTATTCACTTAATTTAAACAGATTTAGCAAAACATTTGCCAAGGCATAAAGGAAATAGACTAACAAGGCTGGAATTTGAGCAGCCATAGAGATCTGTGGGGACAAAAAGATATCTCTACAACTAAGGGTGGCACCAGCAAGAGAAGCTGTGTTTGGGGACTCCAGCAATTGAAAAGTGATTTCTGGAAGGATGTTCTCCCTTCTTCTCCAGTCGATGCCCCCAGCCCAGTTGGGGCAGTTGCACCTTGGAAAGCTTACACCATTAAAGGAGCACTGGCAGAGGATGTGCTTGCTGATGGACAAAGATCCTGAATTTTGCCTCAGGTACCAGATATGGCCAAAAGATGATCCTAGATATGGTATAGGTTGGCACAGTTTAGAAGTAGACTGGTTTATTTATTTTGAAATAGTATCCAGGGGTCTTTACAAGAAAGAATAGTGCAGCACTCAGTAGAGAACTCAGCCTGACCGTTAGATCTGAAACAGACCACAGAGTTTTGGTTTTTTTAATCCTGTACAAATCTCCTGACATTTTGGGATTAACAGATAGTTCTAGCAAACTGTGCTGTAGAAATCAGCATCCTACCACCCTGCCACAGATTACCAGAATTACAAGAGGGTCAGGGGGAACTCTAAACCACAGAGTATTTGAGGTAAAACATTGTTTTCTCCTGCTAACATTGCTGGGAGGCAGAAAGCTCTTGGGACAGAGGGCAAACCTGGAGTTAAAAACCTAAACTGCAATAGCAAGGTTTGACAGTGCTTGTGAGAAGCAGTTGATAAACACATGGGTTCAAGAGGCATTTCACAATAAGGCAGAAATACTCTAAGTGCTAAATGTAAGTGAATATAAAGCATTAATTTAACAAAGGGCTGGTTCCTGTGAGTGCAGAAGAATGCAGCACCTTCAGATGACTTCCCATCCAGCAGCACTTGAGAGGCAACACAAGGGCTGACCCCTGCTTGAACTCACCCGACCAGGTTGTCAAAGAGGAAAGGCACCAAGAAAATGAGAAGGCAAAGGATTTTAAACTGGTTTGGAAAGCAAATCCTGCTCTGGACAACAAAAATGTCCAAGAAATTCCTTGAGAAGCTGAGCTCAGATAATGCTCACTGATCATTCCCCCAGTTTATAAAAAACCCCAGCAAAGTCCTGAATTCCACAGCAGGGCATGGACAGACCCAAGTTAAATCACAAATGTAGATATTTTTGTTGCTCAAACGACCCATAGAGTGTATTGTGTTCCCAACATTAAACAATAGTTTGAGACACCTGTCTGGTCACCATTTTCTCCACCAGCCTTGAACTCCAGAAGCAGCAGGAAGATTTTAAACTGATCCAGGAATTTGACATGGCAAATGACTGTAGGAATTACAAGTGGAATTGCACTGTCTGTCAGGATCAGTGACAACCTCACTGAGGTATGATCAAAATAGAAACAAAGATAAGAGTAGCCCCATAGCCAGAAATGCAATGCAATAAATACTGTTTAGATAGTACTTCTGTCTATGAAGGACCACATTTAATAATATTACAGGTCCTATTAATATATTAGCCCAGCCTATGTAAAGCTTGCTTATTTATGTTATTCAATTTCATCAAGAAAAAGTTACTGTCAGAACAGCCCACGCTACTCACAGCAAAATTCTTCTCCAGCACCCCTTACCTTCTTTTGTCATCTTAGTAAGATATTTTCTCAAACACACCTGCTTTAGCCTGAAGATTAGAGATGGTGATGTTCCTCACGCTGAAATTATCATCATTTTGTGTTCTTTGGGCAATACAAAAAGCAGCATATATTTCTGTTGTGCACTTGGCACATAAGTCTTTGAAAAGCATCTACAAAGCGTAAAATGATTCCTGTGTTCTCAAGCAGGTTTATCACTCCAGCAATGGTAGACAGCACAACAAGTGGTTAAGGAGTCTAGTTTTATTAAGATTCAACATTCTACTCTGACTTGTTTCGTGTTCTTGACAGACAACCTAAACCACAAAAGCTTTTTAGTAAATTCCATGGTTGCAGGCCTTCCATGGTGGTTTCTGGGATTTTTGGGGAAGAAAAATCCCACAAAACAAAACAAAACAAATCAAACAAACAAACAAACAAAAACCAGAACCTATAACAGTTGAACTAAGATTTTGGATTCAGCAATAAATTTTACCAAATCCCAAGCAGTATTGTCCCTACAGGCCAATAAGAGATCCTACTCTCGTGTCCCTTAGAGCCTCTATTTAGCAGTCCTTTATTTTAGATTGGTGTTATGTAGGTAAAAGGGATTTGAAAGCAGTCACTCCCTTGCAACATATTTTATTTCTGACTAAATCGTGCTTTCACTTGCCTGTTATAGTAGACCACACTTATTTGTGACACCAAGGAAGATGTGTCTAAACTGAATATTACACACAACTAATTCTCATATATAATTAAAATATGACTCCATTCTCAGAGCAGTTCCTCCCCAGGGTAGAGGAATGTGTCCAAGAGAGATCCATTTGCCTTTGTTTTGGAGTATTTCTGATAGCAACATGCTGAGTCAGGCCAGGGAAATGAGGACAAAGTTAGAGGTTAAAAGTTAAACACCCTCCAAAGGCTTGGTGTTTCAAATGGCGAGGCTAGACAGCAAAAAGGCTTCTCACCAGACTACAGAAAAACAAGAACAGGGTGTTGGAAACACTTTGGTCTCTGCCCCTCTCCAAGGTCTATACTCCCCTGTAACCAGCAGAGAACTTTAAAACCTTGTTTTCTTGGGAAGGGCCTGGTTGAATGCCCAAGAAATTCAGTGAAGATTTTGCCACTGACACTTTTAGGCATGGTTTTTACATTCATTTAACATCGTTTACAGTGGGGGTTTTATACCTATGTTGTTACAGCCATAAATATTTCTTCACCTAAACACATTTGGAAACACACAGGTGTTTATAAGGACTATATAAACATACCTTGTTAAGAGGCAGCTCTGTGATAGTTTATCCTTTACATGCAAATTCCTGGTTGCCACAGGGCATTTGGTGGGGATGGATCTCTGGAAGTTGCATCTCCATTCCAGGAGGCAAGGCAGCACCAGGCAGAATGACCTGCTGGCTGACTAATTCTCCTGGATCTACAAAACCCATTTCACAGGAGAAAAAGACAGCTATAAACGAGGAAGAAAAAGCTTTAAACAGGGAAGAAAACTCTTTTAGCTCTTTTTCAGGGACAGTATGCCTTGTTAGAAAATGAGGCAGCATCCATAATAAAGCTATAAAAATCTCAATAGTTAACACATAGAGGGTAGGTTGCAGTCATTTCTCAGTCCCATCATTATTTTTTTCCCATCTAGTGAGAGTTTCATGTGAAACACAGCAGCGATTAAAAGACAAGGACACAGATATCCTCCTTTTCTGTTTGAATTTCCCTCTTCCTGGGATAGGACACAAAGTCCTGCACTTGACCTGGAGTCATTTCATGGAAAGTAAGCAAAAGGAAATTAATCCTTTGAGAGCGAAGAGAGCACTACACCTGTCTTCTCCTACGTAAAAGACAGATCACCGTAAGGCAATTTTTCTTTGTTTTGTGAAGAACCCAGTCGTAGGGATAGACATTTATTATGCCTTGAGCAGGTCTGTTGGGTAGGTCCTGTTGACAGCCTTCAGAACAGATAAATTTCCTTTCTGAATAATCCAAACACCCAGATCCCTCACCTGATCAGGCTGAGCAAAAAGCCCAATGGCACTGAGGAACCTCCTCAGTGTTATGAGGAAAAGAAAAGGTTTGGTACAGGTTGGCAACGGGGCACACAAAGTCCTGGTGCACTTTTGCCATTCAGTGTAACAGTTGTTAACTTACAAATAAGAGATTTCACTTAATAGCAGTTCATTGTAGATATTGACTCTTAGCAATATGTTGATGGCTATGCAGCTTTTATAAAATAAAGACTAAAATCTAGCCTATGGATGTTGTGAGCTTAGGCTTGGACCTCAGCCATATTACTTAAGTCCCACCTGTATATTTTTCCAGGAAAGTAAAAGAAATAAATAGAGACTTAGCCATAAATCAAACCTTGTCTTTGGCAGTGGATGTATGGGATAAGTTTGGAGTTCAAATTCTTAAAATTTAAGCAACTCCTCATCTCCTTTCTCTAAAAGTTTTATCAGTTGTTAACTGCTCTGTAAATAAATCTCTGGGTCACATTTTTTTGAAATCACTTGGAACTGAAGACACTGCTGTAGTAGATGTCCCGGGCTCACCCCATATAAAAACAATATCAAGGGTTGTTGCAAGTCTTTTGTAGCAACTTACAGTGGGCATTACAACATAAAAGTGAGCAACTGACTAAACACAGAAGCCACTTGCTGACAGATGATAGGAATAATTTTTCAAGCAAATCTTTGAACAGTGAGTCTTGGAATATAAACTGTCGAGCCTGATTTCGTTGACTGACAGTTTTTACTATTTAAGTAGGTAAAGAGCTGTGAAAATTCTTCACTTCATAAGCATTTTCAAAGTGGTTTCTGACATATAAACTTTTGGCAGCAATTTTCAAGGGGGTCATCTGAAATGACTGATATAGTAGTTAGTGTGATGCAGGCATAGCACATTTAACAGTCACTGAGCCTGGAATATGACACAGTGTGATACTAATTGCAGCACTGCCAGCAAGGCATAAAGGAGTTGCTCAGAGTGCTTGACATATACTTTATGACTTTGGAAAAAGAAAGAGGCTTCAACTGGTAAAATCAGGACATGGTACAATACCTCCACTTCATTTTACACATGAGAAAGTGCCATTTACTAGCATGACCAAGACCATTCAAAAAGAAAAATAAGATAAATCCCAACTTATTTTAGCTTTTTTAGATCCCATGTCGCATTTGTTCTATTCTCAAATGTCACAAAATTATTACAGCATATTGTAGTTTAGGTTTTCTGACACATCATGAAATACGGAAACTGGAACAGTAAGACTTGGATTCTGGGACCAACTCCCATGCCAAAAACTCAGTGGTGTGAAGAATTGCTTCTGTTTTATGTTGTTTTATTATAGCAATGTACATGATTTATACTAGGAGAGACCTTGGCTCTATGGTTTTAATTCAGTTCCACTGACAGATTTTCACTTGAACTGCTCAATGCACATCAACTTAGGGAGCTGGTTTTGTGAAGAGTTTTGCAGCTACAGAAAGGCTAATTGGATTGCACCATGAAATTCTTTCTGGAAATATTCTTTGTAAAGGGGACCTGGTGAACACTTCCAGTGAAATGCTTCCAGTTAGCATTTCTGTATTTCATAAACCTCGTATTGCATTTTATGGAAGAGAATTTTAAAAAAGAAATCAAATACTTGCCCAGAGCACTTGTTTAGGCTTGGTTTTTTTCCCATCTCACTACTAAGAAATTTAGTATTTAAGCCTTTGAGTTCTATTTTGATCTTATATTTTCTTCAGCTTTTAGAGAAAGCAATACTTCACATTCTAGACTTATAAATCTTTTGGAGGCCTGATGCTGGTTTAGAGTTAAGCTGGCCGACCTGGGGGAAGCCATAGTGGTAGACAGACTCTGTATCTCTCAGGGTTTTTTCTTAACTATTCATGCATATTTTTATATTCAGTTGTTTGAGAGTTAATAAAACTGAGCATTCACCTTTTCTGTTTATCCTTTGATTTTTTTTTAAGCTACCTTTTCTTTCTTTGCTAAAATTACTCTGCAGCTGATGCAGTTATTTAATGTTTATAAAACATATAATTATCTTCCGAGCAGAAGCACTAATGCTCAAACCTGTGAAGCAGCAGCTCCAGCCCTTACTCTTTCTTTCACGTGGACACTTCTATTTGCTCTGCTGGAAGTCTCAGGGGTGGTGCCTGGTGCTGGCTGTTGAGTGTGACCTGCGTGTTGGTGGCACATGTACAGCCCTGTAGTGCAGCTCCCAGGGTCAGGGAGGGAGGCTCTTCTCACATTGATAAAGTGGCTGCACATCACAGCAGCATTTGAGTGCTGATATGACCTCAGCTTGCTATTAGGGGATTAAAGCCTCGGCCAGAGATAAGCCAAACAGAGCAAAAAAGCAAGGCTGAACAGGGGCTGCATCAAATGGCAGAGAGCAGTGGGGTAGGCAACAAAATTAGTTTAAAATACCTGCTGCAGGTGTTAATTTACAGAGAATCTTTAAGGTATTTTAAAGGATTCTTAATTTTCTGCTTGAAACACACACTTAGCAGCATCCTAATCATCCATGATGGCATTTTTTCCCAGAATTACCACATCTCTGATGTGGTGAGGTGTTAGCAGATCATATTCTTACCTCTGTTCTTCCAGTCAGTCCTCCTCAGAACAAATCTCTTTGACATTTGTCTTAGCTTGAGGACACTTCTTCATTCCCAAGTTGGAGACATGACCCTGCTGCATCCCAGTGCCCTGCCAGGCAGACAGCCAGCTTGGCACTGGTCCCTCTACATACACACCAATTACTACAAAACAAAATAAAGACAGAATGCAATAAAACAGGCACAGACTGAATGGAAGACTAGACCCTGGGCCAGAGCTGCTTCAGCCCTTGCAGTCCAGGCACAAATGAGCTTTGAGACAATTTCGCCTGTCAGACAAAGCAATAATATTAAAATGTGCCGTACAAAGCACAGAAATTTCTGTTTCGTTCTTTAATACATTTAGATCCATCACCAAGGTCTTGGCATATGTAAACCTGATTAGACTGGAGTACTGCATAATAAACCAATTTTTAATGATGTTTCTGATTAAAAACTGAGCCTATTCGTGCAACAAGGAGCACCCAACCATGTGTCAGAGCACTGTGCAAACAAAATGCAAAGAAATGGCCCCTCCCTCAAGTGAAATCCCAAAGGAAGACGCGGACAGAGGAGTAAAACCTGAGCTTTAGGGAATTATAAGTCAAATATAGTATTTCATACTGTTTTTCCACATACACTTTAATAGTTATTTTCCAGTCTGTGGAAGATGCTAAAAAACCACATTTCTGTTCATTTTAATGTAGAGAAGGATTTATTTTACACTCCAGGGTGATCCATTAGGTTAAGCTGTATTTTAATGATCTGATTTACTCAGAGTATTTGAAACACCACGAAGACTTGCCATCCATCCTATTAAGCCCAGTATCCAACATTAGTAGCAGAAGCACATGGATAAGCAAATCAAATGAAAGCTGTGAAGAAAGTTGCACAGAAGCTGCATAAATGAGATCTGTGTATCTGCAAGGCTCGTGGGAAGGATAAATTATTTCAAGATTGATTTAATGCAAAGACACAAGCTGAACAAGCTGACTGATTTTTCTCATTTATCAGTTCTCTAGAACTGGTACAATGTTGACTCATTAATTTTCCTGAAGTGATAGACACATGGAGAAAAGTAAAAAAAAATCAGCTAAGATGAATAAAAACCTGGCCATTAATTCAGTACAGAGAAAGAGTAGATGGATGATGTTACCCTTGCTAGCAGTAACCAAAGTTAACAGCCTAGTCATAATATTTGAACTTAAATAATAAGAATGTTTTAGTCACTTGGGTTTATTTTCCTTTTTCTAAAAGGACATAAATTTTACGGAAACCGAGGGAGAGAAAATTAACAGTAGTAATTCTGGAGCTGGAAACAATAAAAAAATTATGCCATGGGATACATTGAACAAATATGCCTATCAGCCAGATTCTCTTACAGATCTAAGTGAGGTTTGCAGTGTAGAGAGCGCGTAGGTTTCTTCAGAAGGCAGACTGGGGAGCTGCCATTATAGATCCATAATAGAAAGACCACAATGGAGTGGCACACAATCAAAGCCTGGGACTTACTCAGAAATTAAGCCTGAGCTCGCATGGATCACTGTGTATCTGTGCCTTGATCTTCACACAGCTCACCAAAAAGCCTCACGCGTCATATACTGGAGAACAATTCAGTGATAAAACCATTAACACTTTCAGTTATTTTCCAATCCATCTTTTGGTTCATAACACAGACCTGGAAGAAATAAATACTGGCCTCTTGCAGATTCTGGGCGAAGAAACAGAACTTGATAGCAACAGCAGAATCTAACACAGGTACAACTGAAAAGAAACATTTCCAGTGCAGATTGATTTAGTCATAATCAATCATTATTTCAGATACTCAAATACTACCCAGAAATATCTTTAGCACTCAATATCAAAAGTAATTTGATCAATAGCATCCACTTCAAAAATCCAGAAAGCTATCCTTAAAACTCAGCATGTTCATTCCATATGTAATTTTGAATGCTTTTACAATACTATTGCTGGTTATTTCTGCATGAGATTTTCTGTGTTCCTTCTCTTCTGACCTTATTTTTGTTTGTGATATGGTCTTTCCTGACCTTAATTTATCTCAATCTGAGAAAGCATCAGTTATCAACCACCAAGTAATTTTGCCTGTGAAAACATCTTTTTAGTGTCTATATTTAGCTTGTTTCCACTGATAGTCATATCATATTACAGAAATTTACCCAACTGTGTTTACCCAACTGAGGGTAAGTTATTGATACAAATTCACAGTGTAGATTTACACAGATTGTAAATTCGTATTTTAGGAATAGTAAGAGTTTTAGGAAAATATATGAATACATAGGTTTGAAAGTTTCACCTACTGTTTTTCTTGCTGCAGCACAATCTCTTGCAATTCTATGCCTATGGAACAAAGCAAATTCTATTTTAAAATCACAATATCTACCATTTCTAAGAAATTGAATGGTTTAAGATATTTTCTTTGAAAAAGAAATATTGTTTTCAGTAGCTGGAGACAACACAACTAATGTAAATTGTCCTTGGAAACTGAGATTAACAAATCCAAGCTACCAAGGTGAACCAAAATATCTCTTCCAAAACTGGTGGCCAGAACTCCTGGCCGGTCTAGCATTTCTCCTATGTCACCAAAGTTGTGAAATTCTTGGGTGCCTGCCCCACCATCAAGCTTTCCATGGGCAGAAGATGTGCACCTGAAGCCAGCCCCAAAGTGTGTTTTACCCTATTAATTTTGGGCTGATGGGATATGCAGTCTTTGTAGGAAGAACTCTCTCAAAGGTCCTGTTATGAAACTATGACCTGAAAACCATTAGGTTCCAAAATGGATGAAATAATAAAGAAAAAATTTAATATTTCTTTTTCCCCCATGCCCTTTGGAATAGCATGCTGGCTTTTCCTTTTCAACAGTAAGTGCTTAACAAACCACTATTTATCTTAATTGACCAGCTAAACCTGATCCAGCCAAACTGTTCAGGATACAGAAAAGAAAAAACTGTATAGAAAAGCCTCTGGTAATGGAGCTTTCTTTCAACTATTTACAATAACCAAATAATTTATTTTAAATATTAAGAGTTGCTCTTCAACTTGACAATGTATCAATAAAACAAAATCCTTTTCGTTAGTAGCTTCATTTTTTAAAATAAAACTAAAGGTAACGATGAAAAGTACAGCTTCGGGTTCACTTCAATTGATAAACAATGAGAAAAAGATGACATCATGAATTTCTTTTTTTTTCCTTTGGTTTGGGGGGAGAGAAGGGGCAGTCAGCTTGTTCCCTATCTGATTCTTTTTCTTGTTTACCTGGCAACAGATCAGTGTAAGGGCTGATGGGACCAACTCTCTCTGCTACTGCCTAAGCTGCCGAAGAAGGAAGGAATGTCACATCACATCAATAGGTCAGTAACAATTTCTTTATGGAAAACCAGGTTTCCAATCCTACAAAACTACCCCAGGAGAATTCACTGACCAGATGTCACGTCAGGAGTTGCCACAAATGCTGTGCAACAGTCCTTAATCCAAAGTATTTAATCAATTTCAAAATCAGTATTGATTTATTAGATTTCTCTTTTCATAATATAGAAATATTTTATAAAAGCATTTACACTGCCTGTGTAACTAATTTATATTAGAAGCTGTATCTCTGGTGATTTGAAGTGTTGTTTTGTTTGGTTGGGGTTTTTGTGAGTGTTTTATTTCTTTTTGAATGCAGGCAAGTAGATACAGGCACAGACACACAATAATTATGTAGCATTTCATCGTGCTATTGATCTCTGCTCCAAACTCCTATTGATATGCAGGATCAGGTACATCTTTGCCAGATGGGATTTTTCCAGACTAACCCCTCCAAATTTCACAGTGCTCTGTGATGGCAATGCTTACTACATTAATTGAAAAGGTAACAGTGAAATGTCATTGTAAGCTCAGATTTGTTGATCAAATCCTCAACAAGACAGTCCAGGAAAGAAAGCTGCAAGATTCCTATGTGACATTATACACAATACCCTGTCCCCATCCTAGCACAGTCAGAGGGATTACAGAGCAGAGTCTACTCACATGACATTGGCCTGACTCACCAAAACAAAGGAATATTTTATTTTCATGCCTATTTACTTTGTCTGCCTGTCACCCTGTCAAACAGCAACCATCTGTGACCATAAGGAAAACCAATCCCCTGATCAAAGCACTGAAATACAGTGAGCAGAGGAGCAGTAACATCAAAATGATGGCCATGAAGGTCCCCATAATCTAACATGAACCACCTGTGAATTTTCTGGATTGAAGTGAGAGTGGGAA
>NW_005054652.1:190760-193712 GCF_000277835.1 Geospiza fortis | reverse complement strand
AGAGACCAACACAGCTGACAAAAAATAATTGCTCACTGTAAGTTCACATGACTACAATCTTGTATTTAAACAGGGCTGTGTTTTTCAGCACATAGGTACTGAAATGAGTCTTTTTCTAGGTTGTTGTGATTCTGGTCTGTTGTGGTGACTACACTCCTATCTTGCCCTCAACACTACTTTTTACTAAATCTCACAGATGGCAGGAAATAGGAGATTTTCACCTTCCCACAGGTTTCTGTTGTGTTCAGGATGCAATTTTTGCTGAAACAAAGGACATTGGTTCCCAATGTACCAAATTACCATTCCTGGTGTATTCATGTTTTTCGTTAGTAACACCAGATGAGGTATCCTGTAAATCTGTTTACATTTCCTTCTGCAGCCTTCCTCTTTGCCTTTCAAAACTGATATCCTTTACAGATTCCATCTTGGAGTCCTTGGCATCCTGTCACCTATGATTGGTAATGACCCACCCAATAACTTATTTCAGTAGATTATGATAAATTTAAGTATGACCAGCCTGCCAGTGATAAGAAAGGGAAATGTACATGCCAATGATATTCTTCAGTCCAGCAGAGAGAGGAAGAGGCACTCCAGGGTACAGTTCCCTGCCATCTCATCCCTCTTGACCGCAATGCAGTTGTTTGCGTTGTATGCACGGTACCACACACAAAAACTGCAGACTCTGAACTCCTCCCTGTGCTCTGATCCACCTCAAGGGAACAGCCAAGCCGCTTGAAAACCAAAAAAAATTTTGAGAGTTTTGAGGCCAGGATCACCTTCTAGGCAGGATGTATGATTTGACTTCTGAGGCTCAGTCTCCAGCACCTAGAGTGAAAAAATTCCTCTTTCCCATCACTTCCTAAGGCCCCAGCAAGAAAACAGCTTTTCAACTACCAAGGCACCTCTGCATTAATGCTACCTGTTTATTGGACAGTGATTTCTGTGTCTATCTAATAAGTAATAATTGAAATAAAAATACCATCTCTTTAATCATCATTCCTCAGTAGAAGATCTGAGGCTTCCTCTTCTTAACTCTAGTCATACCACTTGGGCAGACCTAAAGATATTTGGGATCCATGCAATGGGGGAGCACAAATAAAGGAGTTACACTGAAGGTGACCTGGCTACATTAACAACATGCAGTCCAATAAAGACACAGAACCATGAATTTGGAAAGAGCACATCATACAGCACCACAGAATTGGCTACACATCTCCCAAACCCAGACTGAAACAGCCCTGCACATTCAGTTTTGAGATCTCTGCTTGGCATCTCTGCTTGGACACAAAGTCCCTCTCTCCAGAGTAAAACAAATATTCAGTAACACTGCCTTGGAAATTGCAAAGCACTGTTTCAAATCCTATTATTTAGCCTTTTTCGCAGCCATAACCAACTGTTCTCAAGTTCACAGGACTAAGCACAACCTCATTGACACCAGCACAATGAGACCCATTCACAGCCACTAATGGTGGTTGGTTCAACAAACAGGAATTGGCTGAATAGACACCATTATGCCACTTTATATCTTATTTACTTGCACGTGTAAGCCCAACAATAACAGTTTTCTGGTAAAGTACAAGCCAACTAGAGCTTTTTTTCCAGACAAAATAAACCAAGCAAAGCAAACTTCTGCACACATTTGTGACCAACACTAAATGTCACCCTGAAAAAGAAAATACATGGAGAGTAAACTTACACAGAGAGTTATTTTTTTTGTGAGCCAAATAATCTAGAAAATTCTTTAAACTGCAAATTTAGACTCTCCTCTTATCACCCTACTTTCTTCCTAATTTTCAGCTGCACAGAGTACGAAATGTTTTCCTGTTGTTTGCTTTGGAACTGAGAACCTGTGTAGTATAAATCCCTGGGATAAGAATTTTTCAGAAATTGAATTGTCTTCCGTATTTTAAAAAGTGTTCATTCTGAATCCAGGATTAAGGTCTCAGGCAGGACAGGATTCAAAGGATTCAGTGGTTTCATATCACTCTGGGGTGGTTTTTTGCTGCTGATCAGATTTTAGTTGACATTAAGAGTGCAGATTTTTCCAGCTGGAACTTACAACTGGAAAAGCAGAAAAGTCAATGGGAAGTGGAGCTTCTTACATGCAATTGCTAGGTTTAATAGAAAATGGTTGAAAATGGTTGAAAAGAAAATTGAAAGTTTAAAGAAAATTTACTTGGTAACACCCACATGAAATTATGTATAGTGTAATTACAGTGAAAAATATATGTATATATTATTAACAACACATCTTTACAAATCTTAAAATCTTCCGTGAGGTTTGGTTTTTCTTTTTTCTTAAATTATCATATAAATTCTGAAAGTGAAAAATATGTTCACGAATAAAAGTGAGATACTATTTCACCCTTGTCTAAAAGCCATTTCCTTTCATCTTTAACCAGCCCGGATCACATCTGCACTCAGCAGCGACACGGAAACAGAGGCTAAAAGCTCTGGAATAAGAAACAGCCTGGGTTAGTGAACGGCATGGGAACTGCCACGGCTGGAGAGTGCTCAAAAAACTCCAGCTCCTCCATGAAAATTGGTAGCTGTGCTATGAACAGCTCGGGTCACTGCCAGCTCCAAGCGCGAACCTCGCACAGCGGGGCCAACAACACCCCAAAGGCCCTGGAACACTGAGAGGTCAGCTGGGCAGCAAAGCCATTAAGGACTTCTGCTGCCCTAGGAGCTCACTGAAGGATTTCAGGAAGAGGATTGTGCATTTTTTTCCTCACACCTGTGTTTTAGTGGAACACGACTGCTAATGGAAAGGCAATTGAAGGCTAAAATAATCAAGAGATCACCCTCATATTCCTGAGGGAATATCAGTTTCTGATTCCTCTCCTTGGAGCAAATAGAGGCAGGGGGAAGGGGTTGCTTGTCCAGGGTTTTTTCCTGTTCATCACAGCCCTCTGGACAAGTACACCTATGGCAGAAGAATAACCCAGCATA
>NW_005054652.1:171202-190750 GCF_000277835.1 Geospiza fortis | reverse complement strand
GAAAAAGGACCAAGCTGGCATTCCTGATGAGCTGCCCTGGATACTCCTCAGCTGAAAGCTGCAATTACAGCCCTGCAGTCTAAATTCCAGTATGTAACAACATAATCTTTGTTGATTACTACTAATTAAATTTCTTTATTCTTCTTTTCCCCCTGCACTTTTTTCACTCCACTTTAAAAGCACACTCAGTATATTTACCTTTTCTGAGTTTCTGGATGGTTGTGAAGCACAGGCCTGCATCCCACTGCAGCTTCTGCAGCCTTACAAATCCTCATATGTTCTGATTCTTAAATGTTATTATTCTTCTGTTGCCACATTCCTTCTATCCAGCACGTGCAGGTGCAGTATTGCTCATCCTCATCTACTTCTGCAGAGCCTCTGAAAACCATTGAAATACTAGCGGGGCAAAAAACCAAAATATTATTAAAAATGTACAAAATTTGCTTTTTAATCAAACATTATTTATGCAGGGGGCAACTACAGTATGCAAGACACTATTAGCTATGGAAAAAAATATTAATCTTAATATTTAATGTGTGTCCTCACCCCATTCTAATTTCCAAATTACAAAGTTGAAGACTTCTGCTGCTGGTAATTAATTCTTTGCCTGTTATTAACTCAAACACTGATGCCCCATTCATTAGGTGGCACAGGTGCAACTTCAGTGGCAGTTTGTCTGCATAAATAAATAAATTATATGTTTTGACATTACTGTGTATTTGGCCTTGATATCCACAGCTGAATAAAAGGCAGGAAAGGGCCCTGATCTCTCCCTGTCTGGAGAATACAAACAGATTGAGAAGTGCATCACCTGCACATGTTACTGCAGCAGCCTTCCCTTTGTTGTCAAACTCGACTCAGATTCATTTCAAAATATCCAAGTCCAAACCTAATTTCTGGCAGGACCTACAGGATCAAATATGTCTCCTTGGCATTCATTTGCTGCCAGAAAGCCTCAAAAGGACAATGAATGACAGCCAAACTGATTATCAGTTTCGGTGAGTGAAGGTCAGTAAGTGTAACATCTGCCTGGCTGGTACATATTCATGTGCAGCGCTCTGCTCATCCAGAGGTCACAAAAACTCACAGAATGAACAAGATCCCACTGGAGCCCTCTGCTTCCACAGGCATACAGGCACATCATTTTTTTCCCATTTAGTGGGATTTTTTAAAAAAGAAATGACTGACTGAAGGAGCTACGTAGGTCAAAATTATGCTGGTTTTCGTTATTCTTTCTTAGGTTTTTTTTCCCTTCCCTTTATTTGAAAATGCAAAGATAAAAAGAGGAGGATAGCAAGAACGGTATAGGAATATTTCTTCTATCTATTATAATCCATTCTGATTCACTAAGACAAAAAGAATTACTATAATTTTTCAAGTACCTTTCCTATTGATTAAGAAATGCTACCTTAATTTTTTGGATTATCGTGAGACATAATGCATCTCTGTCACAGATTAATGATGAATATACCTGTCCCTTGTTTATAAAAAAACTAAGCTTAAAATTACACTTGCAAGTCATAAAATTTAATTAACTTCCACCAAAAAAAATCTCAAATGCAGCTGGAAGTGCACTGGTTCCTCTGCCATGATCTAAGAGGATGCCCTAGTCCCACCATGAAGGACTTTAAAAAAAATCATATTCCAAAAGCATATTGGAACTGTACTACTTGAATGAATCCATACCTAAATTTTACAACTTGAAAAGATAATTTTGAATTCAGAGAGACCAAACACAAATGAGTTTCAAAATAAATTTTACAAAAGTCAGACTTTTGGCTCTGAAAAATTGGAAATGTGATATCGTAGACATGGAATAATTTATAACAAAAAGAAACATTACCAGAATTCAGCGTTTCTTCTGCTGTCACCCATTGTGGTTATGTTGTGATTATTTTGGTTTCAAAAATAGTTTTCTTAATTTGGGACAATAATCCTGAAGTTATAGTCCTAATATATTGTTATCTATTATATTGTTACAATATTAATATATTGTAATAATAATACTGTTATCCAATATTATTATTACAGTATATTAATATCATAATATCAATAACATTCCTATAAAGTCATATCCTGAAGGGATATTCCTTAATAATAACCTTTTTATTAAAGATACAGATTCAGTACATCAGTACATTCAACATAGCTCAAGAAAATGTTCTCATGATCCAAAAGCTCAGATTCCCAGACATAAATCAGGCAGTGGAGCCCCAGAGCCTGAGTAAGAACTGCTCTGTCCAAAGAACATTTTCCACCACAGCCCTGGGAAGTGACTGTGCAGTTCCACAACCTCCTCAGCACCAACAAGCAGCCCTTCAACACCATGAGACAATCCCTGTCATAAACAGGGAAAGCTCCAGAGTTCTTATTAAAGGTGGCTTTTCTAATATCCTCTTTCTTATCACCACATGTTCTCATTCCATTTCATGCTTTCCCAGTATACATCAAAATCAGGGAAAATTCTGTTCATCAACACAGAACGTGAAGCGCTTTAGGCTCTCAGTGAAGACTCTGAAAGAGGCAAGGCATCATTATATGTTAATTAAACCTGAGTCTTCAACAGCTAGAAATTTCTCATACTCAATTTTGACACAGTGAAACACCAGGGGGAGAACGCCTAGGTGCAATTAGAGTATTACAAAAACAGACTGGGAAAGACATCAGCAAAAGAAGACGAGTATTTGTGTGAAGTCATTCCAGTAGACAGGCTGCAGAAATCAGTCTCATAGGCATGGGAGTCACTTACCTCAAGCTGTGCCTGAGGCAACAACAAAAAAGTTAAAATCCCTTTCTCAGTCCAATTTCCTATTCTTGCAGGAAGCTGATACTTTTTATTTTTGTGTTATATTAGCTAAACACAATAGAACCAAGAGACATCAAGGTGAGACATGGAGAAAAGGTCACAGGTCCATTTGCTGTAGACAAAGCACAAAAACATAGCAAGAAATATTCTTTCCATTAAGTCAGTGTGCAAAAGAAAATATCTTTTTCTAATTTGCTTAATGTAATTTCACATATACACCATTCAGCTTCTGAGTGCTCTGACTGAGAATGAAATGAGGAAGTTTATTCTTTAAACCGCTGCAGCTTTCCACCCACAAGGTCCTTAATGCAATATGCAAAATTTCATGAAAATTTTAATTCCAAGAGAAGACATTTTGGTTTCCATTTACAGTAAATTACAGGAATAGCCTGTTTCTTGAATCTTTATCCTTCAAATAAATTAATGAGCAGCTTTAATTAATTAGTAAATACCAAATATTTGTTATTAATGGTCATTTCCTTGTCATTGTCCTGGATTATATCAACACTTTATTACAGCAGGAAATAATGAAAGTCGTGATTCATAGCTGTGTTTATTATAGTAAATTCTAATTAGTCTATAGGTAGTGTGTTCCACTGTTGTAGCTGCTTACATAAACATCATAGGAGAAAGATGTAGAGCATAAATCGAGGAATGCAATTGCAGGAGTCATCACAGCTCCACAATATTTCAGGAGTTATCTATTTAGCAAGGATTACCCAGCTGGAAGAACAACAAAAGAAGAAACTGTGACTATATCAGGGGAAGGGGAGAGGTGGAAGGAGAGGAAAATGTTCTCAAGCGGAGTGAGGAGCAGTTAGGTGAAGGACAGGAAGGAGGAAGAGCTGAAAGGAGCAGGAGAATTTCACCCAACAGAGGCACCTACACCTGGTGATTGCTGATGTCTGTGTCCCTACAGCTCACTAACTACTCTTCCATCTGAGGAATTCTGCTTGTTCCTTTGCCAAATATTGTGGGGCTTGGGGGCTGGAAGGGAGTTTTCATAAAAAGCCCACACAAGATTTAAGCATGGCACATTTTGTTATTCATTTCTCATCCAAGAAAAATTGGTTGGATTCCCCTCTACCCACATTGTTGTGCACAAAAGAACATTCTAGGTTGAGAGCTGACCTGTAGAAGCCCAAAAAAGGCTTCAGTTTAATCACAGGCACAGAGAGCATAGCTAGGCAGAGAGGTAGCTGAACATTTTTTACTGAAAATTTATTATACAGAAAATGGTTTTTCTGCCAATTTTACAGTGAAAAATATGGATTTCTACAAGCCTCTGAAAAGATAATAATTTTATATCAGTGATAATCCATTGGAAAAAAGGCCTTTTATCTCTTTTCATCTAAATCTCCATTTTTCAATATTGCTGAGAAAGTGTAACTTCTGAGTAACATGAGTAAAGGCATGGAAGATGTGTTATTGAGCAATGGTCCATTGAAAAATGAAAAAGTAGACGAGTTCACCACTCTGTTAAATAAGAAAGCCCTCTCCTTCTGCCTGAGAGAAATTGAGGAATCACAGTCATTTGCCAGCTTTCAAAAAACAGTTCTCTACTATTATTTGAAATCAGATTATTAAGCATTTCTTTCCAGAACCATAACTTCAGGGACTCTATATACTCCAGCTTTAAGCCTTTGTGAAAGAGCTGCTTTTACTTCAACACAGGCAAACTAAAAATACTTATCTGGTCACACATTTCTAGAGCTGGAAACTTTATTTCAAAATAATTTTTTTAAAAACTATATATATACTTACTTTTATGCTCCAGCCATTGCTTTCTATCACTGAAATGCTTTGGGAATGCAGCTGTAGGCAGCCAGGAAGGAAATATTTTTTTGTCTCTACCAAGACTTTTGGGTCAGATGCTCCCATCCATGCTTGCCAAGCAAAACCCCAAATCTTGTTTGAGCGCAGTTTTTACTCTAAAACTCAAGACTTCTGCTCACATACTTAACTTTAATTATTTCCCAGGAGTTGGGGAGATTACTGGCAGCAGGTTCTTACCTGCTAACTCATGACCAGCATAGGAAGGAGGCCATAGATCAGATAAAGTTATGCTGTGTTTGTTTAGGAAATAGGTTTGGATTTCAGTGAGTAACATTTGCAGTCATATGAGCTCTTGCTCTTAAGCTAATATGTGGCAAAAAACACACTTTAGCTTTCAGCTGAAAAATACATAAGGAAAAATGACTCTAAGCTAAGCATTCTGTTAAATCTAAAAGTATTTAGTTGAGTCATTTATATGCAGTACATTAGGTCAAATAATTTATTTTTTTATGGTTAATTACAACTTTTGAAGGAAATTGTAAGGCCTTCATATTGTGTGTCTGCTAATAATTACCAGTAATGTGATTGAATTCATGTTTAATGCTTATCTAAATTAGCTCATTAGCTTTACGGATGTTTGAAAACCTCCAAAGACTGAAAAATATTCAGTTTTCATTATGGTGCTGATACTGATCTCACAGACTCTGGCTACCATATTCATTACTCTCTGTATACATAGTTCTGTATGGAATATCACTTGTTTCAAACCAATTATTATGCAAATCCCAAGACCTTGCTTGACACTCCCTGGTGACAATGAAACCTTGTTTGGCTTAAATAATCATTTGGGAGCCATTTATACTATGAATGAATATTACAGATTTTGTATAGCAAGGAACTATATTTTCTTTCATCAGAGAGTAACAGGAAATGGCAAATATCTATCTGAAGAATAATTTTAGCTTGCCTGCAAATAAATTCTGGTGCTTCAATGCCTTTTTGTGGAGTATGTGTTGATAGATGAAAATAATTTCTATAAGTTAGTCTTGTTTATGCTTCCCATTTTTCTTATACCGAGAAACTTAACATGGACTGATTTCAATAGCATTAGGTTACCTTAAGTTTGTTGCATTCCACCCCCCTAAAAAGAGTATAAGAAAACAATAAGAAATATTTTTGGAACCAATAGTTATAAAAAATAATTCCTATAACAATATACATCTTGTAAAATCATAGAAAGTAAACTGTTACAAAACAATATTATAAAACTGTTTTTATGAGGAAGTGCAATGAAATACATAAATAACTAAAATGATTAGGGATATGAAAAAATTATTTGTTTTATCTCATTTCTTTTAAGGTAACAATTTGGTTTTATTCTGCCTGACTTTTTTTTCTTAATTGAGATGTGGCCAAACTTTAATCTGCACATGAAATTTAATCTTTAGACTACAAACTCCTTAGATTTTCTTTAGAGCAGATGTTTAAAGCATAGATTTAGGATCATACATTATTTTTTAACAAAATCTTTTTTAAAAAAATAAATTTAGCATCATGCACGTTGTAACTCAATTTTTTTTAGAATATATTGAGTACTATCTTGCCCAAAAAAAGCAACTTCATGGGATTCATTAAAGCTACAAATTAAGATATAATTAAGTAGATTCCCTCTGGCAAAGCACTGCGACAAATTGACGGAGGAAAGTTTTTTCCTCCAACTTCTCCCTAGTCAGGAGAACATTAGCCTTATTAATAGTGCTACATTAAAATATCTAGCTGTGTAAAACTGTCATCATTCAGAACTGCTGACACATGGGTTTGTTATTAGAAAAACTCAAAATTTTGTTTGCTCAATCTCTCCCCCAGCCAATTCTACACGTTCAATGAAAAAAAAGAGAAATTAGTTCTGAAACCCTCACTGAAGCAGAAACAACTGCTAAATCTTTTCCCCTTTATTATCACTGTTTTCCACATTTCAAAACTTTTTCTTCAGAAGAGATGTTGTAGGTGGCATTTATTTAATACCCTGAATCATTTCAGAGCCAAAATACCAACCCAAAAAATCCTGTAGTGAGGTAGAAGAGACTCTGTTGTCTAATAACCATCACACTTCCAGCCACTATAATTGAAATGTGATCCACATAACCATGGGAAAACAAATAAATTCAGCAAAATTACTCCTCTGGCTGACAAAGGCAATTTTTGTCTTCAACATCTGTAGATTTCAAATCCAGAACCATATTCCCTCTTATGGCAATCCTCTTTCCCAAGTGAACATTAAACCCAAGGCTTCCTGTCATTGTTGTGCATGTCAGTAGCACTTGTACTTCAGGATACCTCACATTTGGCAACCAGGAGTAGCCTCTTAATCTTCTTTAAAACACTTCAATTTGCAAGCAGTGATTATTCCAAGAATTACTGAAATTCACATCACTATCTTCTTGTCCCTCCCTGCAACATGGAATTTCATAAAACCTAAAAAACTGATCTTGTGATGCTTCCCTGGCAAGGATAATTTCTATCTGTAGTAAAATATTCTCAAGCAGTAGAGCATTCATGCGACCCAAACTTCTCCCCAAGGACAAGAGTCCATCTATTTTATTTCCAGGTTCAATTTTCACTCCAAGTGGCTTGGTTTTTGCTATTTGTACAATGTTATCATTTATAAATTAGAAATGTTGTATATATGTTATCCTTCAAATAAATTATTCCAAGCCATTCCATTCATATGGTTATGCAGCCAGGAAAACACAAATAAAAATAATGTATTCTGCATGGAATGTAAAGTATATTGCTCTCACTCAAGCCTACATTTGTATTTGGATGGAAGCACAGAATATTTAAAGGTCACCTCATCCAACACCCTACAAGGAGCAGGGACAGTTTCTCAGAGCCATGACCAGCTTGACCTTGAATTCTTCCAGGAGCAGGGCATCTACCACCTCCTTGGGCAACCTGTGCTAGTTTCCTCAGTCTGACTGTAAAAAATTTCATCCTTATATCTAGTCTAAATCAACCATCTATTAGTCTGAAAACATTACAATTTGTCCTATCACAACAGGCCCTGCTCAAACACCCATTCCCATCCTTCCTATAAATCCCCATTAAACATTTAAAGGCCACAACGTTTGAAGAATAATTTCAGCTACAACAAGACACCTAATTTTTCATTAATCTACTGTGTTCAACTTCATCTTGGCTGAAGCGCATATATCATGGTGTGGGGGGAAATTCCTTGGTCTATGTGAGGGGAGGAATAATATATTCCCTAATATATTACATATATTGGGAAATCTACTAGGATGAGCATAGCATACAAAGATACTCAATACAAATTGTGAAATACTAGGAAAGTACATGGAGACACAAGTTCAATATTGTAATATAGAAAACTCACATCTTTCAACTCATTTCACCAAGTTGACATAAAAAAAATTGCATACCTGTTTATTTTAGATGCTCTACCCCAAGGACAATACTAATGAAGCATTAATAGTTTTAATAAATCTTTAGATACTTCTGAGAAATGTGAGTCTTAATTTCTTGCCCTCTCTGAAAGCAATATACCTTTTGAAAAATTAGTTTCTGGCTAGATCACAAATTCACTATTCAAAAAGCTAAAGGACTTTTGCCTTTAAAGATAAATATTTCTTCCTGAGAGATCTTAATAGCATTTTCTGAAAATTACTCATTGTATACACTGGTAATATAAGTTAGGATTGTCTGACTTATTTCCTTATTTATAAAATGCTATACTTCTGTTGCCAAAACAGGATTGTAAGGGGATACATTCTCAAGGCTGACTCCTCTAGTTAGTTTTCAATTCCATCAGCATTCATGACAGGCCCATTTGTACTAACTGCCAGAGAACACATCCAAGAGCATTTCCTGCTGTTACCAGCAAGAATATTTATCTTATCACTGTGCTGAAGCCTTGAGTTTACCTATTGAATGGAATACCCTGCTCTCACCTCTAAGGCTTAGTCACCTCCTATGCACCTTCACTGCAAAATGAGACCACAGGATCACAGTTCAGTAATGAATGTGCAATAATTCAAAGAAATAATTGTTTTCTAACCCTGGACAGTAGGTACCTATATTTAAATAGCAGGGAAAGGTTTAAATTATTTTTAATTATGTCTGAAAGTCACATTGTAAATTTACAATATATTTTTTTTAAATCTGTCAGAACACTACTATATTAAAGATCAATTAGCCTTTTTTTTTCCCCTCCAGGAGATAATTACATGCTCTATGCTAATCAGCAGATTTGGGGAGGTAACATGAGCTTTTTATCCAAATAACAGGCAAGTAAATGCTAAGAGAAGGGTTCAATCTTATATGGGAGAATATATAGAACGTATAAATACATAAAACACCCTTAATTTTGGATCATTATACAGGTGTAAGGTATACATTTTTCTAAACATCACATGAAAACTAGGAAAAAACATTTACACTTTTAAATAAAAGGGGTTTCAGTACAAATGAAAAAATCATTAAGAGAAAATGTTTGATGTCCTAATTGATTTCACTTCTGCAAATATAATTGTAGCAGAAAACAGGAGAACTCAGAAATGCCACACTCTGTCTGAATAGCTGGTGGCTATTTGGCTCTGAGCTGGTGTGCACTAACAGGTCCCAAAGATGTGCAACTATTCATTGGAAATTCAAAAAGCCTACAAAACACTATCACTAAGAAATACAATCTGTTGTAATAAAATATCATTCATCACTTGATAATTTAGGAGTGTTGATTAAGAAGCCCTCTGCCTAAAAAAACTAAATTGTATTGTGATAGTTAATAATTTACAGATATTATAGGAGTAAACGTACATGTGAATGCATCATTTAGCCCTTCTTTAGCAGTAACAGGAATCAGTGTTTTAATTTATTCATCAAAGTAGGGCAGGTACCAGCAATTCTGATACCTCAGTACAATTCATTCCTGTATTTACATGAACAACATCTGCACAGCAAGCATATCAATAATAGATGTGGCAAGCAAAACAGAACCCAGTCTGCTATGGCAACTTCAGAAGCAGTCATTTCATCTGCTTTGGCTCTTAAGATCTCACTCTTTTGTCAGTGTGTGCACAGGTTTTCTTTTTGATTTTCAGAATAAGTCATGGGATCTTCAGCTGGGAAAGAGCACCTGCTAGATTGTGTTGTACACTCGAGATTGTTCACAATATATATGCGTGGATAAAAGACTGCAGGCAGGCTCTGTCTAGCTCTAGATCTGAAGTACAGACACAAGTATTCTCTTTTCCATCTGTAGAGCAGAAAGCACCACAATCCCACCGTGCACTTTGTGTCATCCTGCCACAGAGAGACAACCTGCTGGGATGAATTGGAAATGCACAGGAAAGCTGCCTCAGCCTCCCAGCACTGCTGAGCCTGTCCTCCTAATGCCAGCAAATATGGAGCTGCTGCTGGCAATCCTCCACATTTAGCAAAAAGAATAAATAAAAAGAAAAAAGATACCCTTTGGATGCTGACACACCAGGATATGAAACAGAATAGCAGAAACAAGCCATACATTTACACCAGTTGCTTCAAACCTGTCAAGCGGCTGGTTTCTTCACAAGTAATTGTGGTGGGGTTTGCAGGTCCCCAGGATGAGGGAAGAGATGAGAATCTTGACTCCATGTTTCAGAAGGCTGATTATTTTATGATCTATACTACATTAAAATAAAATTATTTACTAAAACTACACTAAAGAGAAAGGAGACATAAGACTAGAAAAGAAAGCATAAAAAAAATCTTGTGACTGCCCAGAGTCCTGACACAGCTGGACATGTGATTGGTCATCAATTAAAAACAACCACATGAGACCAATCAAAGATGCACCTGTTGCACTCCACAGCAGCAGATAATTTTTGTTTACATTTAGTTTCTGAGGCCTCTCAGCTTCTCAGGAGAAAAATCCTAGTGAAAGGATTTTTCAGAAAATATGTCTGTTACAAGTACTATCACTGTATCTAGCAGAAATACAATAAATGGGATAAAAAGGAAACAAGAATATGCTTACTGGGAATTTTCTTAAATAATCTGCATCTCCAAGGCATTTGAGAAATTAATATCCTAATGTAAGGGAGAATAACAGCCTCATTTGGAAAAGTTGAATTTTGCAAAATGTCCCACAGCCCTTTGGGTGATAAAGAGAACAAAAGTCATTGTTGTAAACAAATAAAAAGGGGATTTGGGTGGGAGCTATCAGAAGAAAAATAGGATTGGTAGCTGGTGTGAAAAATGGAAGTTAACTCAGGAAAGATCCATGGATCTGGTAAATACAGAAAATTTCATAAATACAGAGGTGGGGGGAATAGTAATTGAGAAAGCATAAGATTAGGTTCATGTCTGAAGTTTGAAACAATAGTTGCACAAGGCCATAGGGCAGGAAAGAGAAGGAAGTAAAAATAAGTACTATCAAGACAAGGAGGCTTTGCAAAAATCTTGACCAAGGACTGAGATGAAGGACCTGAAAAAGATGTATACAAACTGAAGAGCACAAAAAAGGCACCTTCTGATGTGCTCCTTGTGAACCTGGAGCTGCAGAAGCAAAGATACATAAAAGGGAAGAGGAGTATAAAAGTTATGAACACACTAATTTTCTATGCAATATATTTTGGCTTTATTACAGGATTTGAGATGTGCAGCCACCAGAACATCCACTTAAAATGCTTCCAAGTGATGCTTACTGCAGCATTTGCCTAAAGCTATCAGCAAATATTTATGAAATGCACCAGCTGAGTAAGTCCAGCAACATTTTGTACACAAAAAGGGTAAGCTGCTCCTCTTATTAGTTACCCTGTTAGGTCTGGTGGCAAACATCCATATAATGGCTTTAGCATGTTCCAGTCATGCAGGTGACCTATGAAATGTCACTTCTTGGTTTTCATTTGCTTTTTTTAATAGACTCATGAAACTGAACACTCTTCATAAAATGTAGTTGGTTTTTGGGTTTTTTTTTTCCATAAAAAATAATTTTAAAAAAAAGGAAAATTGTTGTGGTTTGACTCCAGCCAGCAACCCAGCACCACCCATCTCTTTGCTCACTGCCTCCATGTTGGGATGGGGAAAAGACTTTGAAGAATAAAAATGAGAACACCCACAGGCTGAGATAAAGGCAGCTTAACTAGTCAAACAAAAGCCAGGCATACAAGCACAGTGAAACACGGAGTTAATTTACCACTTACCATGGGCAGGCAGATGTTCAGCCATCCATAGGAAGGCAGGGCTCCATCACATAAAACTGTGACTTGGGTTTACAAACATTGTGGTATTTTCAGAGTCCCCTGTGGCAGGAAGGAAATTATGAATCTGACTCCATGTTTTTAGAAGGCTAATTTAGTATTTTAGGATATTATACTATATTATATTAAAGAATGCTATACTAAAACCATACTAAAGAATAGAGAAAGGATGCAGACAGAAGGCTGAAAGATAATACTGAAAAACTGACTCCTCCTAGAGTCCCAGAACAGCCTGACCATGATTGGTCATTAAGTTAAAACAATTCACATGTTGGATAAACATTTTCCAACATTCCAAAGGAGCAAAACACAGGAGAAACAAATGAGATAATTATTGTTTTCCTTTTTCGCTGAAGCTTCTTGGCTATTGCTTTTTAAAGTATTTCCCGTAGGTTTCCATCCAACCAGCTCCATGGAAAAAGGCTTTGAAATGTTTAAGCTCTCACCTTTACATGCGCTTAGTGTTAATGTTTCTTCTGGTATAGGTTTCAAGGAACTGAGATTCAGGCAAATGGTAGTTGAGAATGACTTATATCCTAGGGCACATGAAAAAACCCCAAACTGTTCTCCTATGCTAATCGATCTGTCTGCAAATCTTGTCTTTAACATGAAATCTCTAGAAGCAAAAAAGAAGTGTTTCCTATCTATAAAAAGTATTTTGCACAGAGGAACACCTAAATTGCTTTATCTCCCATAAAATACACTTTTAATACTCAGTAGCACAGTCATTTAAACCAGCAAAAAATTGTTTGCATATGTAGTTCCCTTTATGTCATCAAAGTCCTGTGTTACATAATTTAATAATGTGACAAGAAGTAGGAAATATTTCACCAGAAATATAATCAATAAGATTCACTATATTACCCTACCATGAACATTTGTAAATGAAAGTATTCAAACCTGCTCATTTGCAAAAAGAAAGGTTAATAGGTTTGAGGAGGAAATTGTCAAGTACAAGACAATATCACAGGTCTGTAGAAACACCTCTGCCCCTGAAAATAAAGGAGATAAGGAAAAGAAAATAATTAAATTTCTTTTAACAATTACTCAGGTTATCTATTCCAGTTTCCTCTGGGTATTCACTATTTCAAACCAGGGTTTCCTTCTACTCAAGAGGTGTTGAAGCATGACAACTTCTAACCTTTTCCTATTGTTTCATTTTGGTATAAGAAGTCAGAATGGATACAGAAAGACTGATCAATCTATTTGAAAAGATACACACTTCATCAAGCTGTTAGTAAAGAAAATTGTTTACACATTAAATAAGTCTAATCTAAACAATTAATTTTCTATTATTATATATTTACTTCTTTAACAATTATTAATATTTCTGAGGCTGTTTTTCTCCAGGCACCATAAATAACAATATTATTATTTCAAGTTTTAGTGTCTTGAGTGTACATCTTCAAGAAAGTTACTTGACCAGAATAAAAATAAATCTACATTTAAAAAGTTTTTTTACACTACATCTGAAAAAAAATACAATCAGAATCAGCCTTATTTTTTACCAGTGACTGAGTTTGCTGCCGAACAGACTTCTGATTTTTCTGCTTCATTAAAAGCAGAATACTCACTGGTGTAGAGAACCATTTCTGTGAATAATCTCATTTAATTCCTTACACAGGAATTAAATCTTCAAGACAAGATAAACTTTGGTCCATGATCTTCATAGGTATTCAAATTAATGAATCAAAGACTTGGCTTTATTTATCATTCACCTGGGAGGAAGAAAAGCAATGCAGTTCAAGAATTTACATTTAAAAAATGTTGTTAGTGATCACAGCTGGTAAATACCACTGCATTGGAAAGAAGAGACCTCTGAAAACTTCAAGTATGAGCATAAACCAAGCAGAGATCCAGAAGGACTAACAGAATGAATTGTTGGTCAAGAAAGACTCCGTAAAATTCTGGGGTTTAGTATACATAAGTTTTTTTCAAACCATGTTAATGACCACTGCAGTTATATTGAAAGGAGAGGTTTCCTCACAAGGATGTTCTGTAAAAGTCAACGTATAGTGGTCAAAAAGGTTGGTCAGAGTACTTTAAACTAAGAAACCCTATAAGTGGCCCAAAAGATTTGCTTCCCATGTGTTTATAAGAGTATCTTTTCTTTACTGTGAGCAAAATGGGCAGGCATAAGGAGTGATAACTGGCACAGCAAGGAGATACAGCAAAGATGACACACCACCAGTCACTATTGTGTTATGTCATAAATACGTTACCTTTAAAATAATATCCTCATAAATATGAGTAGAGTAATTTTAAAGCAGTTATGCAAACATTTCTTCTTTAAAAGGTCTCTCAATATCAAAGGTTTCATTCCCTATTATAACTCTCAGTCTACTTTATTATCCCAAGACAGAGAGACCATATAATTAAATTAACTGTGACTTTGCAACTAATTTTCAGATTTTAAAAAACCATATGGTACCTTTCATGGGACATTTAATCTGCTCATTCATTAAAAACTTTGACCCCACAAGTATTTTCCTCAGTTCAATTAAAAATCTATTAGAATATTAGTTCATGCATCAGTGTCGTGTAATCATCACTACTCAACACAAGACAAATATAATGAGTGAGAACTGAATAAACCTTAGCATTAATTTCAATAATAGAGTGTGAAGTCTTTGAAGTGAATGATTTGCACTTTCTTTTATTCAGATTTAAAATGTTTATCGTTATTTGCATCTTTCTGAGAAGGAACCTGTTCCATACCCTCACCAGTGAGCACCAAAAATTCACAAGCTTCTGGGAAAACACAGGTAAATATTTAGAGCTAGACATTATGCTTGACTAGAGAGGAAATGTGGAATGCTCCAAATCACTACTTGGATTTGGTCCCTGTTGTGCTCTTATCTGCCACTTTCAAACTGTCCAGGGGCTGACTACACCAGGTTTGATACTTTCCACCTCTCTGTGCCATCTCCCATGGCCAACACTCACTAACACATATTTGATTTCATAATATCTTTTATAATCAAATTATCTTATAATTAAATTTTCTCTTATCATTATCTCATATAATAAGAGACTAAGAATCCAAAATCCAAAAGAAGCCAATCCAAAATATAGGAATTGTTGCCAGTTAGGTTTATATTATGCCTTACAGTGCCAGACCTCTGCAAAAACAGGCCAAAGAAGGATTGGGACAGAAAGGATCTCTGTGTGGAGCCTCCAGACCAGGGCAAAAAAAAGGATGCACTTCCCAAAAAACCCGCCATGGACAGAAAAAGAGACCAAGGCTAATGGGAGATGCAGTGTGGGAGAGAAGGAAACCTTGACCTTTTCTTTCTTGCTTCCTTCACCATCATACTTTGAGTTATCTCCTCTCTCTTGCTGTGGCACATTGTTATCAATCTTGACTGCTAATTTATGATTAGCTCCTTAATAACCTTGCTTCCTCTCCTCTTTCTCCTCTCTCATCATTACTACTTTTTGATACCTCCTTATTCATGCACAGAGGAGGTTTTTTAGGATCATTACCTCCTTGATTCCCTTCAGAAGAAATCCCATTGCCCTGCTGCATGCAAGTTTCAGATTCACTATTCCTCTTTTTGCTACTTTTATTTTCACTTCAGGGGCCCAAACAGTTTAACAGCCTTGCAGCTTCTCTTTTTGTATGTACAACATCTCAAAACTCATCTAGAGAACCATGGATAAAATTTTATAGAATGACTGTTTAAAACTTGCATCTTTAATGTGTCTCAGACTTCATAAGCCACAAGTAAAAAAACTTTTGTAAAAAATTCATCTACTGTAAAACTATTTCCCAGATTTGCATTTAGACAGTAAATGTTACTTAAAGTACCACACCGTGCCCGATATCTGTACTTCCAATCTAGATAACATTTGGAGAACATAAATTATTGAACACTCTGAGCACTCAGCAAAAAACTTTCCAAAGTGTTTCAGAAATAATTAACAGTGACCAGCCACAGAAATTTCCAGAACTAACACTGCATTGATTTTATGATTATTTCTATGGAGTTAATATGAAATTTAAAACATTTTTTCTAGAGTATAGCTATGCTACAGCTAGTTTGCATGAGACGGTTCTACCATTTTCTGTTCAGCTTTCTGTAATAAATTTCAGTGGATTTATCTGAAAAAAATGTTCCCACCGATTTAAAAGGTTAAAAGAAACATGTTTCAAAGACAAGGTTCAGTACACTGCAGCATTTGTTAACTCCCCATAATATCTACTGAAAAATGTCCCTTTTTAATCGCTCTATAACACAAGAAAACAGTGAGATTTTTTTAAATAGAAAACAGTGAGCTTTTTCATAGAAACTGTTGTCTAATTTTCTGTTATTTTCAACTGTATAGTTTTATGAGTGCATAGGAAAGATAAAGTCCAGCCAAGAAACAAAATATCAAGCAAATACCTGTACACAACTCTATATGAAGCAAAACGGACGGCAACAGTGTTCTAGAGATGCTCTCCAGGTTTTTTTTATTCCTACTGTATATAAATCTTTATGATAATGAAGCAGATTGTAAAAAAAAATGTTAGTAAGTTACATTGATAAATATCATTTAATACGTGAAAACTTCCACTCAAATTTTCTTCAGCTAGTGTGTTGCAAAAACAAAAAAATAATTTGCCAAAATAATATGCATAATGCATCGCATAATTTTACATTTAATATAAAATATAACATGCATATGAAGTGCAACTGCACTTTTGTGCATTATGAAGAATTTTTATTTAGTATAGCAATGCTATTTAGGCTTTTTAAATAGAAATACTTGGAACAAACCCCAAAAACATGCAAAGTTACCCAACGTCAGTCTGTATTAACTCTTACTTCCCTTCAAAAGTTGTAAAAGTGTAGTTCCTACCAATAGCCAGACTCCTGTTTTTTTTAACCATAGGGAAAACAAATCTGGTTTGAATTTTCTTTAAGATGCTTTATACTTCTTGCTCTAACTCATGCTAGTGGCACTGTTCAGCATCCTGAAAGATGAGTTCTGTAAATTGAATATATATTATGCCCCCAAGAGATAGATAATATATTCTAAAAAAATCATTAAGATAAACAGAATATTAGTTAAAGAGTCAATAAACATTCAGTAGAAGCTTAATCACAAAACATACTGTAGATTGAATAGAAAGGAAATGCAAAACTGGGCGTAAAATATTGAATTTTTATCTTCCAATCCAATTGAGTAATACTTGTTTGGCCCCAGTATTATATTATTATACATTAAAGAAAAGGTTGTGTGTTCCTATAGCTGCCTTACAAAGGGTCATGGGGCAGATGATTCTGAAACGTTGGAAACAAAGGGAATATTAAAGTGGAGAAAGCAAAATTGGAAGGCAGGGAGGACAAAACCACATTTAGTTCTGGCAAGAATCTGCAGCCAGCAAGGAGCCACTGCCAGCTGGCCATCAGCTGTGGATGGAAATATGTTCTAGCAACTGTTCTGGGTGGTTTCATCCCAAAACAGTGTCTTCTCTCTCTGAAAAGGTGCTTGTCTTGGAAAGAACCACATGCACCCATCCACCAAAGTCTAATCATTTAGGGAAACCTACATTTTAGGGAACTGGTTTAAATGAAAAGAGAGTCAGGAATTCAGGAATTAAAGGCAGCCAGTGAAAACGGTGTGCTTGGAGCAAACTTACCAGCTCTCACTTGAAAGGTTTCCATGACAATTCCAAAGTTTCCCACAGGTTTTTACCAGAATAATATTCAGCATGACCAGACAGTTTCTAAACCCAAGCAGAGGAATGATTCCATAGATGATGTGAACAAGGTCAACTACACTGTTTTCAATGGGATTTCCAGCTAGTAGTGTTTTCAAGAAGATAGAAACTTATTATTATCATGTATGATACATACCTGAAAAAAAGCCCCACAAGAACAAGAGTTTGTAGCTACAGAAGAATACTCAATCAAAAGAAATATGTACATCAATAATTATTTGATAGATAGCACTCTGGAATTGTTCATGGACTTTACCTTAAAATTGCATCTAATTTATTTGTTTACATGCTCAATACATCTCTTAACAGTAGGATTCAGGAGCAGTTTTTCAAAAGCATAGAAACACCTATAAAACATCTCATTTTCCAAAGTCCTCTGAAATTGTCTTTTCAAATCCTCTAGAGATTTTGATATCTGGTGTTAACTGCTGGCTTTAGGCACCACAAAAAGCATCTGACCTGTTGATAAAGCATTTTCAAGCAATCAGTAGTTATGCATATTCATTTTTTTAACCCATACTCTCCTGACATACAGAAAAACCAAAACTGAAGATTTCCAGGGCAACCATAATTATTTCCAATTCTCTACTGTTCTCAGAACCATTAATAGGCAACCTCCCTATTACTGTTCTTTATTTCTTTAAGAAACATTGGAATACACCATGCTGAAGACATCAAGCTCTACTTTTTTGTAGTATTTCAAGTCTTGGTACTGCTATTGCATGTAAGATAAAATTGTCCTTATTTTGTAAGGGTCTGGGCTTGACCCTCAAGGGGACTCAACTGGTTTCTCTTCAGAGAAAATAGCTATTTTTAAAGAGAACTTGCACATTGTGTTCTGAGCAGTTAAGGAATTCAGGCCAATTTGCTTAAGTTGAACATCTTCAGACCCTCATGTCAGGTGAAAAGAAAAAAATCTGGCATTAAAGTCTACTACTCCAGTTAAGGAAACCAGTTCTTTATGTCTATGAACTGACCAAGTGTTCCCTGGGTCACCTCTCCACAATCACAGCCTCTGAAGAATTTCTATTTCTGTCCCTTGCTCAAATCTCTCTGCTTGTCATGTAGTTTCAGAAGCACCTTTGATATGAGCCACAGCACAATCTTAAACAATTGTTGTTTCTTTTCCATGGCACCTGTTTAAGACTGCCCCAGCTTATTAAATTGAAAGGGGAAGACAAAGTGGGAGGAATATTGCCTATATCCTTGTCCAGTCATGGAATTCCTCAAAAAGTGGAGCAAGAGTTCAATGAGATCTCTCTGCACACAAAAGTGCTTGCTGCCCGCTATAAAAATGAAATTGTTGCAGTACAAGAAAAAAAATATTTGCAAATGAATGATCTACTTGGAACTTTCTTATCATTTGCCCCAGACCTTGATTACCCAAATGCTCTATTTTGCAAGCATACCTGTAAAGCACAAAAGGGGAAAGAGAGATTGCTATATTTTTATTCAATTTTTCAACTCAAGTGTTCTCCAGAGGTTACACAAAATGGAGGTATAAAGTCTTGGATTTTACAGTTTATAGTGTGTGGCTCTTCCCTACTGCAGGAAACCTCAAATGTTCTTTGTCTACTTAGTAACATCCAGTTTTTAGAAAAGGTGGAGAGCGGAATATGATGAAGAGAGATAATAAAGTATGATCCGATTAAAAAAAAAAGATTTTGATATTGTAAGATAGCACTCTCTCCTTATAGTGAGAGACTGAAGCAGTTTGAAGGCTGAGCTTCCATCACAGAAGATTCCAAAGCTTTAAAAAGTGATAAATGCTTAGAGACAAAGCTAGCCAAAGTGGCTTTCTCCTGAATTTATACTTTTAATAACAGTGTACATGCTTGAGAAATCTACAAGACACACTTCATTGCTAGGAATGCCTCTGCAGGACTAATTCTTTCTGTGTGACCTGTAGTTCTGACACACCTCTGCACTGCAATAATCCCTTCTAATTTCATTTTTCCCCACCACACCCCTCAGTTGCTGACTCAGGAAGGCACCAC
>NW_005054652.1:165161-171153 GCF_000277835.1 Geospiza fortis | reverse complement strand
AGTGAAAATAAGAAACAAAAAAGTATTTAAAATGAAAGCAATCATTTTTACTGTAAGTCCAGGATGCTGGCCCTGGATGTATTTATGTTTTAAGCCCCAGTTTAGACATACCCTTCCCTCCCCCTTTCCATGAGATATGTATTCTTTCTCTATAGCCTTCATTTGTGAGCAGGAAAGAAAATACCAGTTCTGCCAATGTGATACTATCCAAAGCATGCAAGGTATTTATTCTTTTATATAGCATTCATCCAACTTATCTCCACTTCCCAGCCAGTCCAGGACACTATCAGCAACCTTCATAAGTCTCTTGTCTTAAAACAAAACTGTCTTTTTTCCTCTGGTTTGCCTGGGTATTTTTTATATTTCTCCCTTGGACCATTTCCCAGGCTCGTGCATTCTCTCTGCATTGCTCCAGTTAATTACTTATATGTGATGGCCACCTCGGCGAGCCCTATTACTTATTGCCACTTGTGAACTGCTGTAATGTGGGGTGTTTGTCACTTCCACCAAGGTCACAGGCAGCCCTGTTATCATGTGGTTGCCCTCCCTATCTGGCAATATTGATGATGGTGGGGTGTGAAGCATTTTCATCTCGCGCTGACCCCGTACGAGCGAGCGCCGTGTGTTCACCTTAGGTTACTTCTGCTGAGTAAGCCTTTAGTTCTCAGCAGCCCCTGCTGCAAATGTTAACTGTAAGTCATTGTGGGAAGCTGGGAAGCAACATAAAAATTCAGTTGCTGCAGCTTTTGTGGCTTGAAAGGTGACATTGGTCATTTTTCCCCTCAAGTTTTTGCTGCTTACTGCTAATCTCTTCCATCCACTGGTCCTTGCAAGTGGGAGTAAAAATACTGTGTCTCATTTTTTAATGACAAATATGACACTGCTTTATTTTTAATTACGAAGGGCATTTCTAACTTTCATATCCTAACCATTAACCTCTTCAAATTTTCAGGATCCTGATTACCAGAGTTCAATTTTGGTTTGTCAATAATATTTACAGCTACATTAACAGTTTATAGTAAACAGTTCAGGAGATTTGACTCCAAATGGACTTACATACTTGCACCTGCTTTCATCCTATCCTGCTGCTGTATTTTAGCAATCCCTTATTTACCCTTTGGATTTTTTTCCTACATCCTTCCCAAAACTGGCATACTCCAGCTGTCTGTAAACCTTCTTGCTTTCATCAAACATAGTGTCTTTCTCAAGAAGGATGATGAGCGTATAAGACTATGCATTTTTATTGATCTTTGATATTAGCTAGACAGCAGGCTGAATAAGATCATTAATAATTTCTCTGAACAAAAAATGAGAGGAGTCAACGCTCATTCAAGCTGCAGACACCTTTCAGCTCAAAGGCATTTTAGCCAAGAAACGCCTTGTCTTGAGTACAACACCTCTGTCAGTGCTGTTACCAGTGACTGACATGACTGGTGGCAGTGGGCCAGTCAGCACAATTCCTCAAGCCTCAGTCTTCCCATTTGAAAATGGAAAAAAATCCCAAGCTCTAAGTTCCTGCTTTGAATTTTTTCCATACCAGCCTCAGGTAAAAAAAACCACCAAAACAAAAAAAAAAACCCCAAAAAAAAAAAAAAAACAAAAAAAAAAAAAAAAAAAAAAAAAAAACAAAAAACCCCCAAAAACCATCAAAAAAAAAAGCCCCAAACAAGCAAAAACAACCCCCAAACAACAACGACAAAAAACACACAACAAAAAACTCAAACTCCACAATCAAAAAAAAACCCAACAAAAAACCAAACCAACCAACCAAATCCCCACCAAACCAAATCACCCCCACAAACAGTTTCCATTCAAAGTTGTAGCGCTTGTTGTCTTGTGTCCTCAGACAACTTCCCTTTCCTCTAAGGTGTGGGAGGCCTTTAATCAGGAAAATACTTGAATTTATTTCAGGAACCATTAGCACACTAGTAAAAAATAAAGAATCCACACCCTTAAGGAAAAGATTTCAAGCTATACAGATAAAAAAATGCACATCTATCTTTAAACAAGGCTACATGAAAAATGTCAAAAAACAAAGACAAATAAGAAACCAGGTTTCTCCAAATTGCAATCTTATACACAGGTCAGTGCCTTTTGATCTGTTCTCCAGAAGACATTATGGCACAAGGTGTACAAAGTGAACTCAAATCAAGGGGACACATTTTATCTCAAAAGCAATATTGAGAATTTCACCAGTATAAACAGCCTAAAATGGCATTTAATGTGTCCATGGTAATTCAGAAAATATTAGACAGCTCTTCAGAAGTTCTACTAGAAATAAATTATTAAAAGCCAGTTTAAAATTTAGCTGGTACAATGCTTTCCCCAAAATTCAATCACTGTCTAATTTAATACTCTACTTAGTTTGAATAAAAGCTCAAAAGCAAAGCTACCTATATTAAAAGTATCATTTGCTCATTATTCTGATCACTACAGACAGATATTATTGGATAATTTCATCTGCTGCAGTAAAAAGTAGCCATTTAATTAAGAAAAAAGAGAAAACAAAAAGAGTAGAAAAGATCACATACTCATGAGCAAAAATAGGTCCAGGAATGAATATAAGTAATAAACTCAGCATTTAGACTTGAAGTGATGGCAGGTAGAGAGGATTTGGGATCAAACTCTGAAGGACACAGACTTGGACAATGTGTATTTACTCAGATAAAAAGATTAGCCATTGAAATATAAATTAACTTTATGATTAGCAAACAGAGGATATTGGCAGACTCAGGATACAGGCACATCTGTGCCATAGAGAAAATGGTCTTGGAAACCTTGGTCACTTTATTAAGTGAAACATCAGCCTTTAAAATAACTTCAAAAATGTATTTAATGCTCTGCTATGTTGTTTCCTGCATATATAATCAAGTACATAAAAGGCAAAGTTTAGACTAATTCAGGCTGATTTAGAGCAGCCTTGCCTACCCAAAATTGCAGCTCTGGCAGCACAGTGAGCAGTGTACTGAAGAAATACTGTTGCACATAAACTAGAATGTCATGTGTGCAAACATGATAAGAATTTATAATTCACATCTACAAGGAAGCACAATAACTAGGTTCTAATTCTAAAAATTAGCTAATTTGTGTTTTCCAATAACTACTTCTAATTAAATGTTACTTTTTTTTGTTACAGACATTAGGCAGAGAGAAGTACAATGATGGAACTCAGTCCAAAAACCAAGTAGTACTATATCTTCCTACAAGGTAGAGGAAAAAATATTGTGTACATATTTGTCTATATCAAGGCAACAACACAAAATCTGATAACTTGCTCAAATTTCAACCCTTAATTAATTCATAAATGCATTTAGATTTATGATCTCAAACACATCAAATGATTATAAGTATATGTTGGTAAATTTCCAATACCACATTACTTTCTCATCATCTATGATTAAAAAAGGCCCCTTCTGTCCACATTACTTCTATAAGATATCAAACAGGCTACCAATATGGACACATTATGAGTGACAAGGGTAACCACATCACCAAAAATTTATAGAAGTTGATTTTTGTCATTATTTGAAGATCTATTTGTTAATATGAAAAGTTTTTCCTTTGGCTTAGTTGTCTCAGTGCACTCTATTTCCTCAAGTGATGTAAAAATGAAATCCCCCATAACTCCCAACAGTGAGTTTGAGTGAATTCTAACACACTCTTGAGGTTATGCTGAACTTGACCTCTTTGTAATTTGTTTTCCTTTCTGGTCAATTATGTATGCATTCTATCTGTATCTTCAACCAGAGAAGCTGCTTAGCTAAATAGAATTATTATTTAATGAACTTGATGTTTCCTGCTTTACTTAATGAGACACAAGGTTATGAATTTAGCCCTTATTATTTACCTTCTACAAGGTGATGTATGCAGAATATAATAAATCAGATCTGGAACCAGTATAAATCCACTCCATTGAATAAAAAACAGTTTACATCAGCTACATCAAGGCTCTCAAGATGAAAGAAGTTTATCTATACCAAGATGACACATTTAATTTGCTATACTATAGTAGAATGTGTATTATCACATAAAGTTAGGATTATTGCTAACTTGAGTCAGAGAAAAATTCTAGAAACAGTGTTTTGCAGCATTAGAGTTCATCCCATTCCTGATAAAGTAGTAACTCCTGTTGGTTAATTGGATGTATAGACTGCTTCCCAAAGGCATGCATGAGTCATTGTCTGGAACTTGTCCTTCTCAAGAAAATCATTAACACTTGCAGAGAAAATCATCTCTATCAGTGTTTCCTTCCTCAAATTAAAGATAGCCAGCTTGGCAAATGCTTAGAGTTGCTGTCAAAAGGTTTGACAGGCTAAATAGAGCTACAAACAGAGCGCCAAAATAAAAATGGATTGGAAGATTACAGCAACCTCACTAACAAGAGTGGGACCTGAGCAGTCATATATCCTAGAGATACGTATAAATAATGTTAAACAGGAAATTACAGGTAAAGCTATAAACAATATAAGTACTTAAAAATTCTTCTAACTATTAATCTATTATTCCAGGAAAAAGGAACATATCTTCCAGTTTTGAATTCAAATCATAAAGCAGAAGTGCCACCCTCAAGAGGTTCTGCTGCAGGTTGGTGGGAAGGTTTGAAGGCAAATAAAACACCACACAAGCAGCAGAGGTTACTGCAAGTGGCCTAAAATACATGAAAAACAAGACAATTCTCTCTCCTGGTGGATGCCTGTCCTTAACTACCTGCTCTGCACATTAATGACCTTGTGATCAAAGGAAGACAGACTCTTGTCAAACTCTTGTGTTCCCACCTGTTCAGCAGCTACAGTAAATCCATTTCCTTTAATTTGTTCTTGTTTTTACTGCTATTTTTTTCTCCACTGCCAATAGCAGGGTGAGACTTCCTCTTTCTGCTGCAAAATACTATCAGCAGCAATCTGTAGCTATCTCCAGGAAAATCAGTCTTTATGTCCATCTTGCTTTTCTTCAAATGGTTGCTGTCTCTCCAGATATCTTGATGTGTCTTTGCACTTACAATATAAAACTCAGTAATTTTGCATAGGGAAAAGAATTATCAAAATTAATAATTATAGCCCTTGTGGTCCTTAATCTCCTACTCTGTTCTCTGGACTCCAGTTGTAGTGATCATGCCCTCATAGCAACGAAGAGCCTGACCTTACTGTAGAGAAAACAACCCACAACCCTTTATTTTCATCATTAAGATATTCATCTTCTTGAAAGGGGAGGACTGTAATTGAAAGCCCACTCTAAAGACTGGTTTATGCACTTCAGCTAATATGTAATCACACAGAAAGCATACTACCAACTTCACCTCCATCTCTGCTGCTGCCTGAGAGGCAGATTCCCACTCAAGACTTACAGAAAAAGAGCCTTTATGAGGAAAAGAAAGTAGACTTTCAGGTAAACAAGCTCTTCAGATTTAAAACAGGAAATTTCAGAGCTGCATACAAATTGCAAATGATTACTTCACTGTATACATTAGTCAGTCCATCTGAATGATGTTTTCTGACTAGAGAGCAGAAAATGCTGTTATCTTTCAGAGGGGAAAATGCATACTGTCCATAACCATCAAATAGCAATTAAAATAGCAAACAAAAGAAAGGAGATAGTAATCATGAAATGGAAAGAATATATCAATGAGGCTGACAAGCAGCTCTGAGATTATTCACTACAACAAACTTTTTTCAAGTGTTATATCTCTATCCCTCCCATGTACCAGTGGTCTACACTCAAAGTGTCATTCTAAAGACATTAAAAACCCTCAGGAGACTGAGGAATCTTGAGCCTGTTTTAGGATTGTTATCCCCTCCAGATGAGATCCAGCAGAAAATAGTCAAGAGCTCTCCCAGACTAATTTCTCCCTCCAACAATCTTTCCAACCAGATGAAAAAGAATTCAACACAGGTATTGTGAACAAGAATTATTACTTGTTAATACTATTACTGTCAAAGTAGCAGTTGTTCTAATCAGTCATCATAAATTAATTCTTAAGAATAGAGATAAAAAA
>NW_005054652.1:143569-164904 GCF_000277835.1 Geospiza fortis | reverse complement strand
GTCCACACCGTTTCCAAAATGCAGGTTACACCATCCAAAGCACCAAAAATGCTTCTCAGTTTGTGTGGATCAACAGCCTCACAGTGACCTTGCAAAGACAGTGGATGAAGGGCACAGGCACCAAGGGCAGAGCATTTATCCTGAGTCAGCTCTGACTCCCTTCTCCTTCCCTCCAGGGAGGCTGCCCAAAGGCCTGGGCAAGATGGACTAATTCACATAAAAACTGGAATCCATAACACTAGGGGATACTCACAGCTAGGAACTCCATAGAAGCACTGCCTTTATGGAACACCCCAATTTCCCTCTGTGAACCAACAGCATCCCACAGATGCTAGGGAGATAGAAAAATTCACTATCTCCCTAAGTCAGGAAAATAAGCAAAGACATGGTTAACACCTCCTTATAGATCCCAATTATCTATTTTGCCATGGTCTAAGTAACACAGCTAATTAAGCTATAATAATTGTTTTCAACTGGTATTTTGTTTTAATGATTGCTGTTTCTCTCTCCAACAGGAAGATCACATATCCCTACAAGCTGCAGATTTTCTTCCAGACTTTGCTGGTTGGTCTAAGATGCTACTTCCAGCCAAAATCTTGTAGAACATAACAGCTACTGTAGTACTGCTGCTGCAACCAAATACAACATAAATTTCAGAAACCTAATTGACCCGAGGATGTTAAACTTCCAAACACACAGCAGTAAAAGAGGCATCCGTGAAGGCAATTTTAAACCAAAAGGGAAATGAAAGTAAATATAAACTGTGAGTCAGCTCCTATGCTGGTGTGCTAACAGACTTGGAAGAATCAGATGGAAATGGATAAGATAGGAAGAGAGAGAACAAAACTATTTTTTTAAGTAAAAAAGACGCATCAGCTAAAAGTAAACTGTTCAAGTAAAATGCCTTATCAGGAGTTAGGGGGAAAAAGATAGGAAGAAATAGGAGTGAATTAAAAGATAGAGGACACAAACAAAAGCCCATGTAACAAAGATTTATTTCGCTACACTTCTACTTTTTGTTGCATCTCCGGTACAAAGTTAAAATGAAAGCTACTACCTTAACTAAGGAAAATTATTTATTAAGTTTGTCTCTTAGGCCAGAGAGATTTAAAGTCATGGGATTTGGCAAAAGAAAATTCTGTCTGGTTCCTGAAATTATGCAGGTCCCCTCAAAAAAACCTCACCAGCAATGTTACATTTGCTAAGATTTATTTCTCTGTTGCTGTCTTTGCCCCTTTTCTAACCATTACGTCCACTGGTAATCTTGTCAGTACCAGTTCTGCAGTATTACAAGAGAAATTCTCAGGACAGTCAATTTCTGAGCAGGACAGATTCAGCCTAAATGAAGGCAGTTATACACTCCCCTCACCCAGACCACTACACCCATTAAGATCTCATTAGTCAGTCAATTGCCTCATCCCACTTAAGATATTAAAGAAATGAGTGGGTCATAAAATCCTCATCACCGTGCATTTGGATCGGTATATCTTTGCAACAGTGTAGTTCACACCCTCAGATGAATAACAGCTCAAAGTTCTCCTCAACAGGCACAGTGAACTCCATTAAATCAAGGTCATTTTGGTTCAAAATTATTAGTTTGGGGTCCATCAAATTGGGCTGTATAATATTTCTGGACCTTTGAGGTAAGTGTCTGTATCCATGGAAACAAAAACCTCCTTTCCTTCCTCCCTTGTTTCTTCCTTATTTCAGGAAAATTCTAAGCTATAAAGCCAAAATTTTGAATCTCAAGAAAACAGGAATACTCTACATCTTGCACCTTGAGTGCCGATCTGTTTTTTATAAAGGTACATATACCTAAAAACTTGCACACTAATAGAGCAATGACATGCTGAAAAGGGCTGAGGTTTATATATTTCAAAGAGAATCACTGATGAAAATTAATTGTCTGCCTGTATTTTAGGCAGAGCAGAAATTCACACACTTTACCAGCCTGACCTTCACATTAATCTACTCCAGATGCTTCAGAGGAAGGAAAAAGGAGTCCTAACACACACAGTGGATTAGCAGCACAGCAAAAAAGGCAAAGTAGAGGCAGGATGAAAAAATAAACAGCAAGATGGATCACATTGAGAAAAAAAGAATTAAAAACAAAAATGGAGAGGCAGCTTTTAAAAGCAAAGTACACTGAAATCCCTACATTTTTCAGAACTAAAAGGTCCCTTCTGGAAGCATCTTTATACCTTTCTACAAGTACTTGAGAAAGCCAATTAAGCATAAAAATAGACACTGCAACCAAAACAATGAAATGTTAAGATTGTTTTTCATACCGACTAAAACTACGCTACTATTTATGTTCTAAAATTATTGAAAGGCATTCAATTTTTAGCTAAAAAAAACCTGTACTGATTAAGATGGAAATTAAAATAGAAAGAGAAAGCCATAGCTACCCTAGAGAAAAATTCTACAGCTACCCTAATAGAAACATTCTAGCCATCAAACACCAAGCATCCTTTTTAGTCAACAAGGATGTTAAACAAATATCAGATCTTTCAGATCCCTTGTAAGAGAGAGTTATTTTTTGGTTTTTTGTTGATTTTTTTTTTACATGCAACGAGGTCAATATCACAATAACCCTTCAGGATAAAAATATTTAAAGAACTGCTCTTTAACAGTCTCAAAGTGTCACTAACACGTGATGGCTCAGCAGCAAAGGGCATTAACACCTTCCAAAAGTGCCAGCAGCTGCTTCAGAGCATTCTGATCACCTGCTGTTCTTCAGGGCAAGAGGTTCCAGAACAGAAATAAACCCAGTTATCCCACAGAATGTGGAGAAATATTCACCTTCCAAGAAAATCAGGCATATCACAATTTTTTCCAGGTTTTAGCCTTAAAAAAAAAACACAGAAAAACAAAACAAAAAGAAAACCAAAAGAGCAACCTACCCAACAGCATATTTCCTAACTTCAGAAACAAATAATGCAAATTTTAACTTTAAGGCATGCTCTGTTTTCTACTGGGATAGAGTTAATTGTTTCCCTGGCAGCTGGTAGAGAGCCGAGTTTTGAATTCAGTGTGAGAATAATGTTGATCACACACTGATGGTTTGGTTGGTGCTGAGCAGGGCTTGCCCAAAGCCAAGGACTGTTCAGTGTCTCAGGCTCTGCCTGTGAGGAGGGGCACAAAGATTGGGGAAGGAGCATGGCCAGGACAGCTGAGCTGAACTGGCCAAGGAATATTCCATGCCAGGGAACACCATGTCCAGACACAAACTGGGGAAAGCTGGCTGTGAGGGGCTAATCCCTGCCCTAGGACAGGCTGGGCATCTGCCAGTGTGTGGTGAGCAGGTACATTGTGCTCCACTTGTCTTTATTGCACTTCCTCTCTCTCCCTCTCTCCTTTTTATTATTATTATCATTAGTATTTTTATTGAACAGTTCTTATTATCTCAACCCACAAATACTCCTTTTCTGGTTTTTTTTTTGGTTGATTTTCCCCTTATTCTCTTCCTGATCCCTACAACAGGAAGGAGGGAGGAAGCAAGTGGCTGTTTGGTATTTCATTGCTGGCTGGGGTTAAACCACAACAAGGCCTTAGTTCCCTCTTTTATGATTTTAATATTTAATTGTATAGGATTAAAAATTATAAATTTACCAATAGTAATTTAAAAAGTTCAGAGCAGTACAGATTTAACGAAGCCCAATGGCTTTCAGCAAACAGATTTTTCTGTTAAGAGTGTGTTATAGATCTAAATTGTTTACAAAGCCGCAGCAAATAAGTTTGAGTTTATCCTTATTTTTTTCTGATCAATAGCAATTCAAATCTCATCCTTCCAAGAATAAAAATGCCAAGCTTGTTTCTCTATTACATGAGATAACCAATTTTCTGTTTTAATTTGCAAACCAATCAGATCTGTTTTTTCAGATTTTAGAATCACACAAAGAACAGAGAGAAAAAGTATGTGCAAGAGAGAGTAAGAAGAAAACAAGCCCTGAATTTAAACTGTGAACCCACTCAAACACAACAAGACAAGCCTGACCTGTTTAAACATATGATTTTCAATTTAAAACCATTAATAAATTAATTTTTAAAACAATTCCACCAGCCAGATAAATAAAGCTCACTATATTAGGCATTCCCCTAAAAATTATTTTCACTACTAGTAAAAATGTGATAAAACAGAAAAAAGGATTGTAGCACTTTCAGGTTATACATTAGAGAATACCAGATGATCCTAATTAATATCTTTTTCTTAGTGTACCTGTAAATGGGAGAGTTTGTAGGAATTTTTGAATTAACATTGTAATGGGAATCATATCTCAGAATTTAAACGTATTTCTGATAGTGCTGTGATCTAGTAAATAAAGGTCAAGGTCTCAAACACAAGTTTATCTCTGGCTCTGCCTTTGATGAACTCAAAATATCATTGAATCACTCTTCCATCTGTGGTTTCCCAGTGGAATAAAATAATATCATTCCTATAGGTTTTTCTGAAACTTCTGGTAAAAGATAGCCAAAACTTTCTAATTAGCACTGCACACACAGGAATCCCAAGAGATTGCATTAAACAAGTTGAACCAGTGTAAATTTCCATATTTTCACATTTTTACACTTAAGAAATTGCTTCTTCTTTCCAACTCAACATAGAGGGTGACTTTTACTCCTGAACTTCTTGAAGCAGTCAGACCACAGCCAGAAGGCAACTCAGATTTCCAGAAATACCCTAAACCACTGATGATTCCAAAGTAAGTAGAGGTCATGAAAGCTTTTTCTCAGCCTGGGCTCACCACACCCAAATTCTACACTCCCTGAAGGTCCCTCAAGAAGGCACCAACCTCTGTGTCCCCAGGGCTTGTGGTGCCAGGTTTGCCTTGATCTCGTAGTGAAGGACAAGAAAGCGCCCAAGGCTTGTGTCAGAGCACATTTATAACTGTGCTGCTCATTTAGAATCACAGATTGGCTTAAGTTGGAAGGGGCCCTCAAGATCATCTGATTCCAACCCCTTGCCATGGGCAGGAGCAACTTCCATTAGACCAGGTTGATCAGAGCTCCATCAAACCTGTCCTGGCCTCGAGCACATCAAACAATGGGACATCAACCAACTGCTCAGGGAAATGTGTTGCAGTGTCTGACTGTGTTCACAGCAAATGAAGGAGACCTTCTTCGCCTTCTAAGCCATCACCCATTTTTTTTCACCTTATCCATGACCTTTTTGCATAATTTCTGCATTTCTCTGCCTTGGAGCGACAAGGAAAAAGATCTGTACCTCACACCTTTCTTCTTCCTACCCTCATCTTCACCTCTCAACTCCTGGCAGCATCTGATTAAAAAGGGACGGAGAAACCCTACACCAGCCACAGCCCACTTGTCTGGGAGGGCGCTGGACATTCACACTCCTGCCGTGACAATGATGCTTGGCAGTTCTGCTCTGTATTTTGCATCTTCCTCTCAAACATTTCACAGTGCCACAGAAATGTGGGAGAACATTTGCCTCCGGGGTGGAAGGATGGGGGGACTGCAAGAGCAACACAGATTCACATCAACTACACCCTCATAACAGGCAGGCAGAAAGTTTTCTTAAAAGCACAATCTCCTCCAGGAGATAATTGCCATTAGCCAAATCTCACAGGGTAAAAAACACAAATTCCGAAGATCAAATCTTCTGGTTTTGCAGGTGTTTTATGGAAAGTTTTGTCTCACTGTGCTATAGCTTATTTTGCTTCAGTCATATGGGGCATGTTAAAACACTTTATATACATTAGTTAGAAAAATCTAAAGACATTACTGGAGCTGATAGAGAAAAGATGTTTTTGGTCGCCCATTAGATACTCCGTTAAAATTTACAAGTCCTAACTTCTTAAGCAGCCTAAATACTCTTGCACTGAAATAGTCTTTCTTCTTTTCAGCCCAAATACATTTGTATTTATTTTGCCTTATAATAATTATTAAATTAATGGGAAAATATACAATAACTATTATATTTAAGGTACAAGAAAATCATAATCAATATTTAGTTACAACAAAACGTCTTGAACTTCTCATACTAAATTTATTTTATATCAACTTTTTTTAAGTTTCTAACATTTTTCTTGCAAAAAGTAACTGTAAATGACCAAAACCCAATTTCCCTTTATGTATTTGCAACATTTATATATTAAGAGTATTACAATACAATAACACAGTGAAAACAATTCAAATCAATAGTTGCAATGAGTGTCTTACTGATTTGTCTGTTGTCTAAAGTAGGAAACTATTCACTTCAGTACATTTTGGCTCCTAATAAGCCCACAGGTCATGCACATAGAGCACAGTATTTCCTGAAATATTTTTAACATGTTTCACCAAGAATGGTAGGATTTACAAAATTGCACAAAGATATGTCTTGATATCAAGAACTGACATTACCAAGTGGTTCTCAATTCAACTTCTATGCAACATAAAAAACTTTGCAAGAGCTGATAAAAGATTTTTCTCTGGAAAAAAAAAAAAAAAAACAAAACAAAAAACCCCTCAAGCAAAATCCTTACAAAATGGCATTTTTTCCATGTTTAAATGTCACCTCTAAAAAGAAAAATTTATATAGCCTCCAAGACAGTGAAATGATTTATTGATCATTTTTAGATCTAAATTTTAAGTAGAATAGAGTAAGAAACATAGAAAATATTTGCATGTAGGTCAAAAGTTTATGTGAAAATTCCCTCTAATAAATTTATAAAATAATCAAATAGCCTTTATAATAATTGCCTAATATGTCCTGCACATTCAAAATTCTGGCTCACAAAAGACCTGTTAAGAAAGATTTCTGAAGGGAGATTATGGAGGTAACATGATTCAAAGACTCTCCTGACTGAGATGGAACCAAAAAATAAGCTTGGCTGAGGAAGAAAATGAGTCCACTATCCCTGAATTTAAACACTAAGAAATTGAGTTCTAGGTCTTGTTATAATTTCTCCACAGATATAAGTGACAAATCAAATGCCAAATTACTGACAAGGATGGTCCCAACATTCAATTTTAAACCTATATTTTTCAAGAACTAGTAATCTTTTTTAATTTTGTGATAACCTTTTGATCAATTCTAATACAAGCATCCCATTTTGGACTTAGAAAAGACCTTGGTCTTTACTAATGCCTTTTGTCAAAAATTTCCTTTTTCATGATAAGAAACAATCATAGCCAGGGTGAGAGCAGTCCAAATCTGGACCACATTGTTATTTTCATATACAAGTTAACGCTTGATATCTGGTGAAATCCAGGAACAGGCTGCAGATGCCCCATCCCTGGATGCTCAAGCTCAGGTTGGATGGGCCTCTGAGCAACCTGATCCAATAGAAGAAGTCCCTGCTCATCACAGGGGCAGATAGACTGACTTACTTTTAAATGTGCCTGCCAACCCAAACAATTCCATGATTCTGGGTTCCATTCTCCTGACAGTATAATCTTAAAAGTAAAACTTAACTGAGAGGAGAGGGGATTTTTAAAATGGAATTAATAACATTTCCCTATTCTTAACTCTGGAAGCTCTACAATTGCTGAGACCATTTCAATCATTCTTCAACATTATTCGGGCTAAACAGCATATATTGATATTATATGAAAGCAAAACACAGATTTTCTTAACCTAGAGATCCCAAAACCAACCAACACATTCTGCACAGATCTACCTTCATTTACTTTCTCAAAAGAAACATCCTAGGTGATTTCTTCTCCTCTCTCCAATGAATCCAATGGATGCTCCCAGGAACAGTGTTAAGCACAGAAACTGCAGAGAGGTAGAAAAATGAGGAGTCCCTCTTAAGCCTGTTACACACGTCTCAAAAAAATTTGGAGGCCTAGCATGCGATACTACTAAAATAAAGGCAGCAAGAAACACTTGTGATTTGTTCCAGCTGGCCAAGCACAAGATCACGCTTGGTGATTCACTAGAATTGCAGTTCCTATGAACTCACTGAGAGTCAAGCATCTGCTGCCACAACACCTGGAATTTGTTCTACTTCACAAACAGAAAACTGATGCAGCACAGTCAACACCATGGCAGTTTTCAAAAGAACTCATTGTGCAATAAAGACAGAAATTCCATACATTTGACAGAAGTGACTAGATTTTTCCAAGCACGTGATTAACAAATAGTGAAAACACATCCACAACAAATACTGATGTACTTATAAAAAAATATAAAATATACCCAACAAGTGTTGATAGTTGTCATGAAAACACTGATAGTTGTCATGAAATGCTGCACCCCAAATTGTTGCAAAACATGGTTTCCTTTGATTATGATATTTCAAGAATGACTCATTATTTCTTGTGAATAGCTTATTTTAATCTCCCCTCCCTCCAAGTTTTCATAGGCACATTAGGATAAGTGAAAAATATTTCATACTAGTGGAATGGATGCAGCCTTCCATTGTTCTTATTTTTCTTTGTTATTTCTTGGAAACAGACACTGTTTTTCTCAACAACTTAACCTCTAAGATTGAAAAAATACCCTGTCTAATAAATCTAGTAGCGTTTTTCAGTATAATTTAAATATTTGTCTCAAACTAGACAGTATGCTATTCATTCTTTTAAATAAGCTTATGTTGGCAATAAAAATCAAGAAAGAAACATAGATGGTGGTGCAATGCCTGAGGGAATATTGAGTTCAGTTGTGAAACAATAAAATTTCTTTCCCTTGTGAGTCTGAGATTAAAGGCTTGTGATTTTGGTACAATAGCCATGAGTAACACATACAAGCAATGTTTTTTACTGCATGAGATTCTCCTCATGCACATCTCTTATTTCTTCAAGATAATTCAGATAATCAGCAAAGCAAAGACAACAGATCACATTGTTCTTGGTGTTAAACAGATAATCAATACTCCAAGGCAATAAAATTAAATGTTTGAGCTTTATTAAACTTGGGAGACTGCTGGTGAGTAGCTGGAAAATAAAACAACATTAAAAGTCAATTAGCATAACCATTATAGCAAAATATTTGCTTTTTGTTCCACTACAATACTGAATTATAAAATAAAATAAGTGAGCCTGTAAGCTCATTGTTACAGCCATGTGAGTATTATATATCTATTTAACACCAACAAGAATAAAAATTTGTAATGCAAATGCAGACTGAGGCAATCTACATGAAAATCCAATAGAAGTTTGGTCATAACAATGAGCTGAATAAAACAAAGCCTGGCTCATTATGTTGCTTTGTTTCAGTTCTTCTTTCAGGTTCTAGAAATTCATAGGTGATTAGAGGCTGGTATGTGCCATGCACTCCTGAGCCATCCATGTTATTAAGGAATGCAATACCCCATTAATGTATATTAATTGAAACTACTTAGTGTTCAGAAATAAACTGTGTGATTAAGCATTTTAATGGATTTAAGCAAAACATTTAACACTACAGGCTTGAGTCTAGAAGCCTGCAGATCTCAGATAACTCCCAGATACATTGTTAAGTTTCTTTTTATAGCTGTTTACTGAAAATAATGTTTAAATCACTGAAGTGAGCAAGTCCTACTAGGTTTAAGGTGAAAATTCAGTTTAAGTTGAATCAACTGATGCAAAATTCTACATAAAAAAAAAGGCAGCCAAAAAAAGGCTTCACTGTATAAATTTAAAGTATACCAAAGTGCAAATTAAAGCTTTAATAAGTTTCAGTCTTTATAAATTTGTTTCTGGTCTCTGTAAACTCAATAACTGAAGCCTGAGAATGACAAAGATTAATCTGTTCTAGGCAAGATTAGATGGGGAGCCCTTGTACCAAATTTACGTCTGTATCTTATGTGTAAATCTAGCTTTTCAAAACGTCTGCCTCTCCAAGGGATACTTTCATCCACATCCAGCTATTGTGCAATGCTACATCAATAATAATACATACAATCCACACCAAAAATACCTATGGAGGCCTCCAAGGAGGTCCCATGCAATGGTGGGTATAGAGGATGTTATACCCCAGCTGTGATCTGACAGCAGCCCCCTTGCAGCATTTTCAGCATGGAAAACTAACCACAGAATGGATCAGGTTGGAAGGGACCACAATGGATTGTCTGGGCCAACCTCCCTGCTCAAGCAGAGTCAAGATGCTGCTTTCTCCTTCCAGATGTTATTGCTGACACATGGGGCAAGATATTAACCTCTCCACTCAAAACTTCAGCCATTTTTCCCCCCCAGATCCATTAAAATTTCATTTTAAAGGACAAAATGAAGTTTTAGGTTTCAATTAGCAGAAAGAAAACATACATTCCAAGAACCTGAGAACCAACATAAAAACAGCAAAATACGTTTTAGTGTTGTTTCACCAAAGAAAAGGAGTATCAGCATTGATGACAGTAATCTCCAGTTATGCATCAAAATAGGACAGCTGTTCCTGTAAAATTCATTGTAAAACAGTGAAAACATGACTTTCTATAAAGGTTTTTCCTTTTCTGCCAAAATTTCTATTCAAATGGAGATTTCAGGCTCTATTGTAGACTTTTGTTTAACAGCTACTTACAAGGATTTCCCAGCTGTTTTATTCATCAATCATTTCATCACCTCCAGCAACATTGACTCTACCTAATCTATCTGAAGCTTTTAAAATAGGCAGATATGGCCTTCATTAAAACACATTTACCTCACTGCTGAAAGCACCAGTAAAAATCAAATTAGAAAAGTTTTGAAAAACAAGTTTTGCTAATTAAAATGTAAGAATTTTACTATTCCTCTTTTTCAGTAGTGGATATGCCAATCATTATGTCTAATTCTTCTTTTTCATTTAAATTATTTTAGTTTAGCTGACAATTTTTGTATTCAGGTTTAACTTCAGGCATAAGTATTGTAATATTAAGAGTAGTATTAATTATATATATGTGTCTTATTTTAGCTGACCTAACTTCACTGGATTTGTGCAGCTGAAGGAGGAAAGTGAGATAACTTTTCCAAAACTACTCACTGAGAAGATTGCAAAAATAAGATGTTTTACATATTTATACAGGCAGAAGCTTCAAATTCAGCAGGTGTGTAGGAATTATATTCACATTACTTACAAAATAAATATAAACTTTACTGATCAAAATATTTCTATTAACATTTTTCTCTGAGGAGGCTCTACTAATTTAAGTCTTCAGTCATGGTTCTCCTATACACAGCACAGTTCCTGAATATAACCTACTCTTAAGGCACTGTAGTGCCGTGATTATTATTTACTAACTTGGAGATTTGTCCCAAAACACAAAATTGCTATTTTCCCCCTCATATACAAAATACTCACTGCAGAAATCATATTTAAGATTAGTGTTTTCATCATTTGTTGCATCTGTGGCTTTAAAAAGGAAATTTGTGTCTCATGTATTACCATGGGTTTCACATCATGCTGCATTTCCTTCCTTGGTCTGGACATCATCATTCCTTACCTCCTCAGACTCTGGGATTCAGCCTGTCAGTGCTCCTCACTGCTCAGTTTTCCTGCTGCATCCCAGAGAGATCATGTTTGGCTCTCAGCAGTCATTATTCATCTCCTCTCTCTGCTGCAGTGTGACCTCTGTGAGCAGCCAGTCCAACAGGCTCCCTGCCCACCACAGATCTCTCTCTCTCCCCAGACTGATTTTAGACTCTAAAGTCTTCCCTCTCTTTTTTTCCTCCCTTTTTTTTAACCCAGCTATCATCCACTGCTTGGGATGCCTCCATTCCTTCCCTAAAAATCAAGAGCTGCTTTTAGTCACTTTTAAAACCACACTGCAAATCACCTCATATGCAAACTGGAGTTTCAGTTCTTGATTTCCCAAGAACTCCCTTCACCTTCCCAAGCTGTCAAGTCTCACCAGCAGTACAAATTGCCAGGAGGAAAAGCACATTTGTTTTTTTTTGTTTTTCATCAGGGGTTTTATGTGGTGGTGTCAGGGCTTAGGGAGTTCTCTTCCAAAGCTTCACTGAAGGAAGAGCTGTGTATTTGTCTGACTCATGATCAGATGGGCATATCCCAGGAAGGTCTGCATGGGTAATATGTATTTTACAAAAACAGAGGATGGGAGATACTTCCTCAGCTACAAAATCTGCTTGGTTCTCACTTTCAGACAAGTTTACATAATACATTTTTCCAGAAGCCTTCTAGGCAATATATCTCTCTGCCTCTGGATCTCTGTACTAATCTACATGGTTATTTTTAAATTTAAGAAGACTAAAAACAACAGTAAATGAAAAGCACCAGAAAACTGATCATTGATTTTTCTACTCCGATTGAATTGCATCTCATTTTCATGCTATTTGTCTTCCATTTCCACTAGAAGCAAAACTTGAGGTTCAAACTGAGCAAAAAAGAAAGCAAAGAAATTTCTACTCATTTTCTAGAGACTACTATGAGAGGAAGGAAGAAGACATCAGAATAAGTGACTATATAGCGGTATCTTGTGGAAAAACCCATGTCTCTTTGAAATATCACTTGTTATTCATTTTCTGCCCAGCTTCTAAATCATCCAAACAACCCTAATCATGGAGAAAAATTCAATCATCCTTCTTCTACCGAAAAAAATCAACTGTTAACAATAGCTTCAAATTTAGGCAAGCTGGTGAAATATATCCTCTGGAGTCAATGACCCAATCTCTTCAGAAAACAGGGAGGCTTAACAAGCAGTGTTTAATTAGAGAAAGAAGAGTAAACAGCAGAGGGAGAACAAACACCATAATGTAGACATACAAATACATATTTTTAAAAGTCATCTTAAATCATATTTGCATGCAGAATTTAGGGGTTTATGGCTGTTTGGTTATCACTGAAATAAGTACCTTGGCTCCATGCTACTACTCCCCAGAATTTAGTGAAAACACAAGAAATCTTTCTTTTTAGATTTATCCCTAAAATTGTACTTTGAGAACACACAGCCCCCATATAAACATCGTCTTCTCCATGTAGACTAAATGAAGTCTGGGTTGTCTCTCCAGAAACATTAATTATCTAATTAATTATTATCTAATACAGCACCCCATAACAACACCTAATGCTTCAGCAACCCTTCAGCACCAAGCACAGCCCAAACATTCATACACATTTGAGGATATCAATGCCAAAAGAGTAGAGAAACAGATGTGGAGAGGAGAACATCATCTAATCCAATCAGCTGACATAGATTTAGAGACTGTTTACTGATTTCTCATGCTTTCCTGATAACCTTAACTGGGTGGGGGGGGAAACCAAATCAGTATTCTTGAGACTGCTTTAATAAAAAGCTGATTTGTAGAAAAAATAGCCAAAAACACAATTCCAGGTTTTGAAGAAACAGTACATGACCCTGTAACCACAGCACAGCAAATGCATTCCAGTGACAGGGGAAAAAAATAAAACCACAAAAGAAAAAAATAAAAAAGAAAACCAAATATGCCTTTCAGTGGCACAGCGTAAGATTTTTTGGGATGAAATTTAAGGTCATGGCATAGGAATGATTTGGCTGATAACCAGACCATACCAATTTGCTTTAAAAGTGCTACAATGAGTCCTTCCGAGAGAAAAGTTCTGTTTTTCTTGTTGCACAGCACTTCAGATCATCTTCAGAAAAACTCCAAATCACAATGTTTTACAAAAGAAAAAATTGATCCTTGGCATTCCCATTGTCTTATTGCAACCTGAATTTAATATTTCCTAAAAAACCATTACTTCCTCCAAGGTAAAATCAGGGATGAAAATTGAGGGAGCATTACAAAATAAATTTGAAGGCATCCTCCAAACCATCACTTACAATAGAAATAAAAATTTGAAAATTACATTTAAAACCCTAAGTTATTATAAGAGACAGTATTTTAGAAAAAACTATCAAGAGCAAAGGGAAAAATTATCAGAATCACATAAGCTATAACGTTCAAGCAGTAGCTTTACAAAAATTCCATACAAATATAGAATTGCCCCCTATCAAACACTTCTTAAATGATTTTGCAGAATAACCACAAATACATCAAATTAAGAAACGCCTTTCAGGTATTTATGGTTTTTTTAATTCCTATTTCACCATCTAACAAGCCAAGTTCCTGGGAACCCTCTCAGATATGGTATTGCTCATTTTCATCCCTTAAAACATACCCAAAGTCCAACTGAACATCTTGGTTTCTTTCCCTGTCCATTTTGTTTCCAGTTTTTATCCTTGCCTGCCACTGTTCACACAGTATTTTCATGCCTCAGAAATACCTTAGAAAATGAAATCCATTTGCCAGTTCACTCAAACTCTTAACATAAATTAGATTGAACTAGTTTAGCTAAGTTAACTTGACCTCAACCAGAACAACCCGTCTTGCACAAAAGAGCAAATTATTCCCTCCATAAAGCTTACAGACTCAACAAAAACTTATATACAAAAATAACATCAGTTTTAAAAGGCCCATAAAAAGCCCATATCATCCACATACTTGCCTGCACATGCTCACAGCCACAGCACTTCTTCCACAGGCACTCTCCAACTCTAGCCCTTCCCTCCCATGGGTCTCTCAAGGTTTTCCAAACAAAAAGGAAACACCTGCAGACATCATCAGTGACTTAATCAGCATTTTCCCATCAGTGAATCATCTCAGGAGGTAGGTTAAGAACAGGAAGACCCTTTACAAAGTTCTAGCTCTGGGTTTGTTCTTCCTATAAGTCATATGGTGCAGCTAAAAATAAATTCCAGGTTTTGAAAGAAAGAAAGGGTCAATTAAAGGTAGCTATGACAACCTCCCATCCACCCCTTTCTTCCTATTGAGTAGGATAAGTTCCTTCTACATGTTAGAGCTCTAATTAAAAAAAAAAACAACAAAACAAAAAAACATGAACCAACCAACCAAAAAAACCCCAAACTACTAAAATATTTCTCCTTTCTGATGTGTACAGACCCTGGAAATTTTTTTTCCCTTCCAAATATTTTTTTTTCCTGTACCTAAAGAATGTAGAAGCCATGATGCAGCATGACTGAGAAGCCAAGAATAAAATGATGCAGAAGAATTACAGCTGTACTAGGGAGATACAAAAGTAGTGCTTCTGAATTTAAGGATTCAGTTAACTTTATTGGCTTTTCTAGAGTTTGTGCATTTGATAAGAAATTAGTGTTTCCCTAAAAATATCTACCTTTTTGTTAGTTGAATACTCTATTCCCTCCCCAAAATATTGCCTTAACAAAACATTATTGCCCAACATTGGTGAATTGAAAGAACTGCCTTCTAAATTTATGATAGCTTTAATGAAAACCTTCCCATTCTTTCTCTACTTCTTAGCAACAAGGATCTGAAACAAGATAGGACTTTATTTTATACACAGCAGTAAACTTGCTGACATAATTACTTTGTATTCCAGCCTCTTGATACATCCACACACAAACAGAAAAAAAAAAAAACAGAACACTTCACTGACTTTTTAAGTGTTGTATTGAGCTCTGACAAAACTCTCTCCTGCCATACACACTTAGAGGCTTTTCAAATAGGATCAAGTGAGGCTGGGGTGAGTCATCCTTTACAAATCATTGATTCACAGGGTGCACAGTGCAAACAGCGCAACCTGCTTACCCTCTGTCAGCAAAAAAGCAAGTGTAAAAATAACAGAGAGAGACTATCTAGAGCTGCCACCCTTTTCATGTCTTTTAGCGCTTCAAGAGCCCAGGTTTTGTTGAAGGACCACATTTGTTTGTTAGCAGTGGCAGCAGGAGATTTGGGCACTCCCGTAGAGGATGGAGCGATTAAAACCCAGGTATCCACTGCTCCATGTCCTGCAGCCAAACACACTCCTCAGGGGACACTAATCTTGAGATTCAGATGTCTACAGTAGCTTAAAATCTCATGTACACCTGAAGCTTTGTGCTGTTATAGTGGATATTGTTTGTGCTTTCTATACTGCTGTTTCAGTTTATATTGAAACCAACATTAGATACATCACATAGAAAGGAACTGCACTGTTTGAGTTTCCTGTTTCAACTGATTTTGGTATATTTTAAAATCAGGGAAAAATTGTCAAGGCTTCCTCCAGTGCTGGAAGATAATGACCAAGGAAGCACTTTTCACGTGTCAAAGCAAAGTGCAAGCTTTCATGTTGCTGAAGCTGTCAATGGATGTGGATAAGACAAACTGCCAGCTGCATCAGTGAGTCTAGTTATTGTATCTTTCTATGTTTGCTTAAAACCAAATGTGATATAATCTAGAACTGCTATCTTCCATAGATCTAATCTTTTTTAGGCATGCTTTCTAAAATTTTTGGTAGAAGCTTTGTCAAAACTATTTTCAGAATGACCCTTCGGATTTATTTATCAGAAGGAAAAATAATATAGAAAATTAAAGACTGAATGTCTGAATCATTTTCTTCAGTCTTTCTTTTCCTCTTCATTTGGCAACAGCGAGAGTTTCTCCCTGACACTTTCCTCTGATAAACACTTTTGAAGTCTTTTTTCCTCTCCTACAGTTTTTGGAATGCCCTAACTAATTTAGCTTCTTCCTGACACTATCTTTTCCCTGCAGCCCTCACTAAATGTATATACGTAACTTTCCTATTTTTCACATTTACTTCAAGCTCACTTTAACCTTCAGACTTTATGCACCACTACAGCGCATGGCTTTGTTTTTTAAATGTTTATGGGGTTTTTTTGTTTTAAGTTCTGAAAAAACTAAATATGTAACATATAAAATGATCTGCCAGTGATCAGGTACCCAATTTCACAAAACATCTCAATAGGTAATAATACAGAACTACAGCAGAAAACATCCAAACTCTTAATTGCTCCTCAACATTAAAAAAAAAGAACAGAAAGCCCTCACTCTCCCAAAATATAGGAGGCACATGGAGTTGTGATCTGCAACCATTCCTCACTGCTGATAACAGATGTCAATGAGACTGAAAGTGTTTTGGGCTTTGGAATAAAAGGATTGTGTATGGGGCTACATCGGTGACCCTATAAGAGGATGAGGTGCTGAATGTCCCTCTTCAATTACATCCTTCACGCCCTGCAACAAAGACAACTGCAGCTTCAGTTCATTAAATCAGTCCTTAGTCTTTCTTACACTTCTATTGTAAAAAAGTTTGTTATTGTCTACTCTTAGCCATAGACCAGCGTTTCTGCTCAAGACAGTACATTCCTTGTATATATGTAGGCTTGTGCACGTAGTGATGTGACAAGGGCGAATAGTTCTAAGCTGAGAACAGGCTTTGATTTGCTGTTCGGGAGAAATTCTTCCCTGTGAGGCTGGTGAGGCACTGGCACATGTTTGTCCAGAGAAACTGGGGATGCCCCATCCCCAAAAATGTTCAAGGCTAGATTGGATGGGCCTTTGAGCAACCTAGGAGAGTGGAAGGTGTCTCTTGCCATGGCACAGGGTTGGAAAGAAATAATTTTTATCACCCTTCCCAACCCAAAACATTCTCTGTTTCTCTAATGCTATTCAATTCCTTTTGAAATCTCATTTTAATCATTCAGAGTTTTCTTTTATCTGCTCTTTTTCCTTCCTTCCCATGTTTTCATCACTAGATGTACTTGATTTTGGGTAATACAGGGTACTTGAAGAAGGTTCAGCCCATAATTCTAGGAGAATTTGAAAGCCCAATTTCCCACTCAAATTGTTGTTCTTCAGAGACCATGATACTCTTCTCCTTGCAAAATTTTTCTACATTGAAATTCTGCCTTCATCAGGCTGAAGTGAGGAGGTATCTCTGGCCATTATGAATAATAAAGTTAAAGGGAAGGAATCCTCATTTTTCAAACTGTTTTACTCAGAAGTGATGAGATGGCAAGAGTGTCAGACTTTTCTCCACATAAACTAGCAAATACAGATAATCAAGAATAAAAATTAACTGCAAGAATAGAAGTGAAAGGATTTTATGCAGATGACACTTATATTTGGAGCAAAAACAGGACACAAGGGATCTGGTGAGGTCTGTTATAGCTTTAAGGACACCACAAATTCTGCTCTTTCATTAGTACACTCCAGCAAAACCTGTGTATTTTCAAAACATACACTGCTCACTTCAAGTGTGTCCATATGCTTTATATGTTTTCTGATTATTCTTAACCTGGGAAGGGCAAAACAAGTTTGCCAAAGACCTATAATCTTTTTTTTGCATAGGAAAAAGCACTAAAAAAGTTTAAAAAAATCCCAGACATAACTCTCTACAACTGAATCTAGGAACTAATTGCCATTAAATTGTACCTGAAAACATCTTCTCAAATATTACCCAAATTCTAACACAAGCTGTGTTGCTGTTAATCAATAGATATACATATTTTCCCCCATGCTAAAATAATCACTACAAAATGTTATTTAAACTATATTACATTGCTGTTATCTTATTGCAAAATTTTCATACCTTCTTGGTGTTTCTTGTGGGCAGCTCCTCCAAGCACTGCCTCTTTCTTCTTCACAAAGCAGCCAAATGGCTCCAGTTCCCCTCTCACCCAGCCAGCCCACTCTTTTATAGCACTCTGCTTCTCACTGGTTACAGCTGTGGCCTGTTAAAGTCAGGCCTGTTCCTCATCTTTGATAATTGGCCCAGCTGCAACTCCTTAGGGGTAAGGTTACTCTCTACACTATCTTTATTTTCTTATGTTCTATCCCCCTACATTATATGAATGCTTCTACAGAGAAATCAAGTATTATATTTGAACAGGACTTTGGGTCAAGGGGACAAATCTGGTCACTGCCACTGACTTTGGATGAGGTCATCATAGCACTCTCATTCTGTACAAGCTATTTACCTTTATGCCCTGGGTTTTATTTCATACAAACATAGGTGTTACCACTTCCCTTCCTGTACAGGGATACACGCTTTGCTGATTACCAGATATAAAAATGTAATGCTGATATATGACGGCCAACCTTTGCTTTACTGCCTCCCCATGTCCACATAGACTCCAGTCATTTTCCAAGGGCAAGCTGGGAGCCAACATGTGTCATCACATATGCTGACCTTGGAAACTGTTCCAAAGCAAAATTCTCCCAAATCCCCTTCGGCTGGAACATATGTGATACAAGAAGATTCTTAGAGATCTAGGAAATACTGAAGTGTAGCAGTTGTCTAAATGTGTGTTGGATGCTTACCCACTGTGTGCATTATAATGATTTTGTATCATTGATGTTTACTCTTAAACTACAAAGGAATCACTAATCACATTATATACAGCCTTGCTTATGGCATGTAATGCACTACACGTGTATTAGGCATAAATTAATGCAAACAAGGAAACATGTAAGCACACAAGTATTATTAATATGTTCCAAAGATCTTTGGTTAGCATAATGTTTTATTTATTTGCTTGTCTTCCATCAAGCTATTAGCTGGAGTGATAATTGATCAAGCAATTGCATTTTAATTGTGGTAATAGAGCAGCTTTGTGATTTATTCCTCTTTGTTTTGTTTCACTACAAAGTAATCATCTTTGCTCAGATGTTTAACCACCCACCCAATTTATCTATTGAAACAGTTTCACAGCCATATTCCATTAATCTCTGTAGGGTCTACAATGGCCATAGTAATTTCTCTCCTTCACAGGGCAATTTCTTAATTGTGATAGCGTTGGTTGTTGCCTCCTTCATCGGCATATATACTAATCCACCCTTTTCTTTTCAAATTTGCCAATGATTTCACATTACTTTGTTAAATACAATAGCCCAGAGCCTGTTATCTTTTAAACTGCTGTTAATCAGAAATCTCCTTAAGGTGATGATGGCAAGTGTAACAGAAGTAATAAACTATGAGAGGCATATCCCGAACTCTCAGGTAAACACAATTTGTTCGAAGCAGAGCTAAAGAGAAACAAAAGCAAAACAGTGAAACAGTATTTGGCCAAAACTGCAAACAACTACATCTTCCTTTACAACTCGTATTTGCTAGTGCAATAGGCAGCTGTTCTCAAAGTAACCTAACTGAAGCTCAAATTTCTTCTATTTAACAAGAAAAAATACGTATGTGTACGTACAGTGATAACTGAAGATGCGTATTCACAGAAGATTGTTTAGATATTCATAGATAAATTGTTTATTAATTGTTCTAATATAGCTCCTCTGACAACAGAAATGCTACTTGTTTGTAGCATTTATCTAAAAGATGAAACATCCGAAAAACAAAGCAGCAACAGAATTCAAAGAACAGAGAGGCTTCTTGTAACAAGATGCACATACTTAAAGATGCAAGGTGTGAGGTAGATCTGAACTGAAGAGCTGATTTTGATCCCATACTTGTCAGCATTTCTCTCATCAGAGCCTATTGATGCACAAAATGCTGATTTCCTCCTGCCCTCTCTGTTGCTCTGCTCCAAGGTCTACAGTGTACTTCTTTCAAAGAGTAATCCTGAGAGTCCAAGAGTAGTTTAAACCCTTGATTTTCCTCCATGTTTTATCTTGTCTCTTTCTATGTGTATACCTGGTGAAATAATGGGATTGTGGCAAATAACCTTTTGCTCTATGTATGACCTGTCAATAATATTTGTGATAACTCTATTAACTAGGCTGTAAGGACCTTGCCATGTAAACAACACCTTACACATTGGACCTTTTGTCCCCATGTCTCTGATTCCCATTCTTTTGTATAGGACAAGTGGCATGTTTAGGCTTTCAACAGTATCATGCTTTGCAATATATTGCAGGCTTTGTTCCCAGATAATCTTCATACACTATTTAAAAGACTTCATTACATAGATAGTTTTAAGCCTATTAATGGTTATTATCTAAATGTATGCTTATTATATAAAGTATATTATCTACAGGCAGTAACAGAAGTTTAGCTACACGTGATACTCTTTCATATATAAAAGTGCTTATGTTGCTTTCATTCCTCATTATGTCGACCCTTGTTGTCATTATCTCACATTTGCTCTCCATGTGGCAGTTGATACATAAATGCTGCATCTGTTTGTGGTCCTTTCGTTGCCTGGATTTTCAAATGGGGTATGTCCCTTAGTGCAATGATTCCTTGCATCCAAAAATGGACCACAATTTAAATATCATTAATTGTCTGTCTCTGTATTCTGTCATGGAGAAAACTTATGCTGATAACTGTTTTGTTGGGGTTTTTTTTATTTATTTTATTTTAATTGGGAATAAGTTGCTTAAATTTAAGGAATATTTGTTTACTCCTTTTTTCATTGAGGAGCGGATGTGCCCTTGGAAAGCCATAACTTGAAAAAGAAAAAGCATAGGTAAGTGGAATTCAATGAATAATTGATTACTGAAGTAACTACATAATTATTAGGGAACGATGGTGACAGCACAGGAGAAAGATTAAAAAAAAGGCTGTAGACAAATAAACTCCTGTTTTTAAAAATCAGCCCCATTTCTCACACCGCACCGCACAATAACCCTGCAAGAGCAGCTAGGCGAGGCGAGGTGGCACGACATCCTTTCGCAACGCGCCTTTCTCCCGCTCGAACATTGCGGCACGCATCACAATGGGCGAGGCAACGAATCAGCTGAGCGGGACTCGC
>NW_005054652.1:86632-142185 GCF_000277835.1 Geospiza fortis | reverse complement strand
GGATGGAGCGAGAGCCGCTGCTTCTGTGCAGGGTTGGCAGCAGGAGTGTTGCCGCACCTGAGTGTGAAAGTATTAAGAAAAAAAAAAAAAAAAAAGACTTATGGAGAGAGAAGTGCAAAACACACACGCGAAATTCAGGATGCAATTAACTTTACCAAAACCAAGATCAGAATCCAATTTTTTTTTGGTTGTTGTTTGTTTCCTTCATGTTCATTGGGATGTATGTTAATTAATGAATGATGACTCAAAAATGGATTTAAACGGAGTTAAGATGTTTTTCAGTTCAATTTCACATTTTAGTTATAAAAAATAATTATTTTTAAGTTGCTGGTTATGCTGAGTACATTGAAGATCTTTAGAGGCTTTTTCTTTTTCTTTTAAGGAAAAAATGTTTCATGTCATGCCCATGTTTCACAGATAAGTGAGCAGAAGGGACAGTTCTCTAATAGTAGAGCATTACGTGTAAATACATGTTTAGGTTCAACTGATAGGCAAGAAGTAACATTTGGGAAGGTTTCTTATTAAGCTGAAGTTCATCTTCTTCACTTAAGGAAGGATCAGCCTTTGTTGTATGGAGTTTGTACACAAAACAGGTAAAGAATGTCCTGTTGTATTATGGAGTAGCAAGGCTAATCTCCAAACATCACATCCGACTTTTACTACGTGCTGCTGCTCTTAATTCATTTTATATTTGTCTGCATGTGTGTCTTCTACTTGCATCTTGCACTGCTGTTCATTCCAGGGGCATTACACTGGCATGAAGAGGCTATAGGAGTGTGAAAAGAGAGACAGCTTTTGGTGATTAGGGGCAAGGAAAGGAGGCAGAACGCTAGTAAAATTAATTCTAATGCTTCTCAGAGTAATTTATTGCTTTTCAGTCTCACAGCAAAACCAGCCAAACTTCTGCAAATTGTATAGCAATTTTGTCCCAGCCCTCTACAATAACAGGTTTCTGCAAGCATCTTTGGTGCCATGGGTGATGCTTGCCTAGAAGCTGCACTGATTTCCATAAGAATCCTCATAAAAACAAAGGATGCCATTGTGGAAACTTGAAACAGCTTAGCTTGGTGATTGTTGATTGACTTTTTAGTCAGTGAAACAAAATTTCAACCTTTTCCTCTTGCTTTCCTTGGTAATATTGAATCCTCAGTGTCGAGTATTGACTAGTTGAATATTGGAGAAATGAGGAGGACTCAACCAGTTTTACAATGAGGCATCTGCAAGGTGACAAAGACCTCCCAACAGGCTTTTAAAAAATAGGGAAGGTTATTTGAGTCCTGTTGCTTTTCTTTATTTCTTTTGTTTGGGGCTTTTTTTCTTTTCCCCTTCTTTGTGGACTTTTTATATTGTCTCTGATACAATTGAGTTTGGACCACAATAAGCAACATAATCCACATGGACCTTATACATAAAAAGTATTTCCTTCAAGTAACTTTTCAAGGCATGTATGCACAACCAGTCTTCAATCTAAGCAATAGAGGCAAATATGTTATTCATAGGAGGCTCAGATTTTCATTGTTTTTCTAGGAAACCATAGGAAATTTTAATGTATACAGATAAGCAGATGCAATGTGCTTTACCCATGTGTAAAGTATTAAGCAGAACTGAGACTTGACAAGTCTGTCTTCTCTCTGGGATTCCCTGACATGTTTGCTGTGGCATGATTTAGCAAACTTGTATGAGTCAACACGTAAGTGTGTAAACAAAGGAGAAAGAAATAAAAAAGAATGATGTGAGAAAGGAAGGGATTTATATTTTCTAGATCTTTTATTTGAGAGCAATTCCATGGCCTGTGATGCTTCTGTGGTGGAATAAGTTGTCAAGCAAATGAGTCTTTAGGTAAAAAAGCATGACTATTATTTTAATTTTTGTTTGCCCAAATTTTGCACCTGCCCTTTTAAATGTGTTCTGTGTCCTCAGAAATATGAAGCAATCTCATGTTGCTTTGCTTTAGAGCCAGACCTGAACTGTCAGGTAGCAGGTGGCAGAAGTTTTTTGTGTAATGTGTGAATGCATCTGAGACTGCAAACCTGTGCTTGTGGAAGAAAGAGATGGAGATTTAGATAGTGGGCCTAAACTTTACTTTTTCAATGTGTGTGTCTTTTCCAGATGCCCTTTTCTGTGTCTTAAAATGCAAATTATATATTTTTTTAACATATATAGAGTATGCCTTGTATTTATGTATTTCTGTACAGCCTTGTTACTTCCTTAACTTTGTTAATATACAAGATCAGGAACTTTGCATATTTGTGTTTCTTCTGTTGAGGAAAAGAATGGAATAATTGCATATCACTACTAAAGTTTCTGGGTAACACTTTTTGTCAACAGTTTATTTTGAGTTGTATTAGTCAAGCCCTGTGAAAATAGTTCAGGCCTTGGTTCCAGGTTCAGGAGGAACATATGGCCTAATGTTTCTTAAACCTCTTTCCATGATTCATAACATGATAACTAAAGCAATTTGAGTGGATTTGTGCACATATCTGCCTGTGTTATAGGAAAAAGAGTCTCTTCAAGGAAAGTTTAGATAATTTCAAATTTCTACATCCACCAAAATGATCCATCACATAACAGAAATACAAAAAGAATTATCATGTGCCCTCCCCAGCAATTACATTATAGACTTAAAAAAAGCTGTAGAAAGGACAAGGAAAATAAATAACCATAAAGCCCTTGAAAGAACTGTAAAACAAGGATCTGTACTTGAGCATGTAGGTTAAACAGCACATTAGATTTCACAAGACTCAAGTAATCCTCACCTTGCAGGGAGATACAATGAAATGTTTCTTCCAATTTACAAGAGACTTAATAGATAGTCTATGTTTCACCTGTAATACTCTATGTGTCTAAACTGCTCAGTCTATAAATCTTTCATTCCCTATCCTTCTTCTAATCATCAGCCCCATCAGTTCTCTCTCACCATTGCCAGTTTATAGTCTGTCCAAACACATCAATCCTTTGCTTCAATTAACTCTCTCCTACAAGCTTCTCCGTTCATTAATCTGTCCTTGCCCATAGTGAGATCCAAGTGTGGACCATCCTCCTCCCTCCCCTGGCCATCTCTGTGTCAATTCCATAAGGGCGTTTTTGTTTCCTTCCAATCCTGTATCATCCACCTTTTCTCAGCCATTTTCAGATCTGTTCTCCAGGTCTGCCAAGTCATGTTCTCATAGAGTAAATTTTTTTCCCTAGGTGTCCTCTAGCTTTTTCCTTTGTTACTAGTGGACACATTGACTGTATTTGTGCTCTTTTCATACCCAGATCATCTCTTGCTCCTTATTAAAAGGAGTAAGTTGGTTTGATCCTTTTACCAACAATATGAATGTGGCAGGAGAAAATGAGTTGGCAGGCAACAGCAGTGTGCATTGGTGACTTACTGGTTGTCCCCAGCTGAGGGGAAATACTGCTAGTTTTGGTCTGACTTTGTAATACAACTGGTTTCAGACAAAAACTCTGTGGTTATAATGTTTTAAATTAATTTAAGCAGAGTAGGAGCCAGAGTCCAGAAAGTCTTGTCTTCAGACAAGTGCTTGAGTTTCTGAGCCACAGACTTTTCTTATCCCCAGTTGTCATCTTTTCTTCCTTGCAGCCTAGGACAATAGAGATGGAAGATGTTCCTTGTTCATCTTCCTATAATCTTCCTTGAACCATAATAATACTGAATAGTTTGTTAGGGCTGAGGAGGTATCATATACCTAAAACAGTCTCGAAACCTGGCAAGAGCAGGAACTGAGGTCCCTTACTTCCATATGAAGCAATTCCTTCCCAATATATAATTCCTTCTCCTTCTCCTCAGTCTTTTAAGATTGCCATGGCTTGCATTGCAGTTCACTCCGCCTGGATCTTCACCTGGCTCAGAGCGTAGGGCTTCCTTCAGCTGAGGCATGGCATTGAGCTCAAAAGTCCTTTCATCCCAATTCTGCATCACTGTGAGGTTGATTCAAGCTCCCATCTGAGAAAGTTCTGCATCATTCCCATCCCTCTGGAGAAATTTTCAGGCTGAGGAAAGAAACACCCTAAGTAGCAATTCGAATGTGGCTTTTTCTAGATCACTTTCTTCAGTTTCGGGGAAATCGTTCTGCATAAACTCTGCCTTTCCCTCTCAGAGCCTCTGTGTGATAGAAGAAATGGGGAGGCATAAAAAATAAACTTGTGTGTTAATCATTGTTATTCCCCATAACAGTTAAGTCTGTTCTGCTCCTAAAAGCAACGTAAGAAAGAATTTGACTCATCTGTTAAAATAGAATTCACTTGGCAACAATGTTGACTTTACACACTAAGTTTGCTATAATGGTGATTCCATATTAAAAAAGAACCATATCTGACTATGTCGCCTAATATATCACTCCTATGCTTCTACTATTTTATATGCCTGTTTGACCTCAGATACAAGTGTCAATTAAACACTTGGTTTGTTTTGTTTAATTTTTTTTTTGTGCTTCTAGCTCTTTTCTTTCTAAAACTAACTGTAGAAAGGTAAGGGAAGAAGTTTTGTCATTGTAAGACCCTGTGAGCAAATGTGTTGTTGCTAAATCACATTTTTTATTGTCCTGCAGTACATTCTAAAAAAAAATCCAAGCCTTAAGGAACTTTTTAAAGTCTTCATTAACACTTCAACACTCAAAATAAACTAGTGATAGAAAGCACCAAAAACACCCCTAAAGATGAAAGGTAAAGTGATCCTCCAAACCAATATAGGTGTAAGAACAAATTACCTAACTATGGAGGAGATTCACTGCATATGGTGCTGCCCTTGGCAAATATGGAAATCTGAACAAATTGCAACAGTGTTTGTAACTTGCTTTTGTTCCAAGAATGCAAATACTTTAGGATTTTACTAAGAACAGCTGGACAAAAGAGTTGTAACGTCATTTTGATTCCTCATAAAACTCTCCAATTTACTAAACTTCTAACTGCAATTCCTACCACACCCAACATAAGATGTAAAAGCGAAATGCTTTTCTTTCACTCTCTTTTTTATCACCAGTGGCAGTTGTGACTCAGATCAATTACTCTGCAAGTTTGTCTCAAATCCACCCTAGCTGTGTAAAGAATTTTATTAGTGATAAATGAATTTAAGGACATGTCTTGACTCTTTGAACCCACGCTCGAGTTTTTGTAGCTGTCAACTGAAACAAAAAATCTTTTCTGTGTTAAAAAATTGAACAGAAAAATTAAACAAATTGTCTGCAGGCGGACAGGACTGCAGACAATTCTAACTGAAATATTTGAATGTAATAAAGCCAACTTCAGTCCCCAGATAAGCCCCTGATGCAGCTAAGTATTTTTGGCTAATAACCCTTCTGAATGTTTTTCAAAAGAAGAAAAAAGCTGTTCTTGAGAACACGGCACCCATAAGGTCTAAGGAAATTCAAAAAGTGTCACTGTTTCCCATATCAGGGTATGGTTATCAAGTTTAACTGCCTATGGCTCAAAAATGAAGTGCTGAAGAAACTGTTTCAAATGACTTTCAGATTGGGTGTGCTGTCCATGGATGAAAGCAAGGCACTCTTTTGAACTATCTCCATTCTGTTATGCAAAGATAGGAACACTTCCTCTGGGTGCAATACGAGAGGAATGAGAGAATGGAAAGTATGGCAGGAGGAATTATGAGGTCCAAATATTCTTCATCTTGCATGGAGATTTGACACTGTGAGTTAAATTTGTCTCTGTTTGCTGAAGTGTATTCTGGAGTATCCCAGAGCCTTTGTGTTATTAGTGAACCTCATATCAGAAAACAGACACAGTAAGGAAAGTACCACCAAATAAATAATATATATCTAAATAATGAAAATTACTAGATGGCAAACAAAACCAAGAAGCAGTTTTCTTCTCTTCTAACAGGAAAAGAGTACATTTTCTGTAATTTTACAGCCAAGGTGAAATGAAGATTATTACATCATTTGTGTTCAACACATTATCCAAACACGCATTTTAATTTTCTAGTTCCTCAGCAATGTGGAGGATAAGAGGTATCTCTCTATCTTGAAGCATTATCTCAGTTGCAAAAGATCAAAACCATACTTTAATCAAATGCACAGGGTTCTGTGCATAACAGTTCAACTTGAGAAGTACAAAGTTTTCATTCTTGAAATGCACATGTAATGTATAAGATACAAAGTTAGCTCTTGGACATGTTTTGAGATAGTGAGGTTTTTTAATCTTAAAAGTTCTGATAACAAATATTAAAATATAGTAAGCATAAATGGCTGACAGAAGAATGGGCATTTTTATGTCTTGCCATACTCAAACTCGATTGCAGAAGGGTGTTGTGTTTCTATCACTAGCTTGTGTAATTCAAGTGGTTTTGTTTTTATTGACATGTCAATTGCAATTGCAAATTTCTTTTTCTTCTTTTTTTTTGTTTCTCACACTGTAGATGTAATATGAGCAACCCTCCTCACTGTGACCTTTTTTTTTCTTTAAATAAGAAATAAGTCTCTCAAAATCTCTACCAGGAGGAATTTGAAGTAGGTGATCTGAATGATTTCATTATCTTCTCTCAATATCATTCCTTTAATGTCATGTATGATAGAGCCAATGTGAAAATATGCAATATCCCATTCACACTGGCAATGTAGCTCACAACTATATTTCTGTAAAAACATGTACTCTGAATATTGTTTATTTAAATATTGCAGCCTATTTTTCAGGAAAGGTTATCCTAAGTCTGCTAGAATAGATTTCTACTCTCATTAGGGTAAATCTCTAGTTCATTATCTGAGGTCACAGATATTTATATGTAAGGAAAAAAATGCCTATAGACTCAAAGTGGACTCCTGATTTTTTTGCTGATGGTTACCCTCCTTGCTTATATTAGGACATTTCTTAATGGGTATGTGTTTGCTTCACTTGATAAATAACTTTAAGTACAACTACAATAATTCTTTTGTACCTTTTCCCATTGATTGGTGCCAATGAAACAATTCCACTTTATGCAACCCCCAGCAACAGGCAGCACTTTAAAAGATGAAATCAGGTGAAAATGATCTTGATCTATGCTAAGGCATGCAGAATACTGAGAAGCAAAATACATCCATTTTATTGTGATACTTCTTGTGAGGCTGCAGAGTTCATAATCTGCTGTTGCTAAAGTGCCCTCTGTGCCCAGCGTCACCCAACTCTGACTAATGAGACACAAGTTCTGTTCTAATCAGCAGAGATCAAAAGAGGCAGTGGCCATAACCTTGCATTGATCCAGAGAGAGCCCAGCCATAGGAGGAAGATGTTATTCAGGATGTTTCTGTCTGACAACAGGAACCAAGTGTGAATCCTACAGCTTTTCTGCTCATCTGCTTATCATCACAGATCGAGACAGTCAGAAGGGAAATCTATATACTTTGGGAATAGAAAAATAATGCAAATTTCTCCTCACTGACCTCTATATGACTCTGCAATGCATTTCTAATCTCAGACTACACACATCTTCTTATCCTGCTGTCAGGAGTAACCTATAATAAGACAACCACTAGATATTTCTTGCAGTTTAGTACAAGACAGTTCTGCCCTTTTCTGCTGAGAGGATCATGGGTGATTCTAAAGCTCTTTCTGGTTTTATTCTGACTGTAATATAACATGCTGCTTGGGAGAATGGCTCAAACCCTCACACATCTCTGGGAAGGCAGGAAAATTTCAGCTGACCTCAGTTACTCAGATTTCATTGATTCTTGGCTGAGCTACAGTAATGAGAAGCATGAGAGACTAAATATTTAGAAAACACTAGGCAATATAAAATCATGCAGCACATTTCCTGCTGGGGCTGCCAGAAGCACGTTGACCCTACTCTTTGCATCCCATCAAGTTCAAGGCTTCTGTCTTAATATCCAGGGATTTTAATGTTTTTGGTCCAGGATAAACAGAATTTTTTTAAGCTCTGTAGATAATGCCTCTTTCTGGCCTGATGGAATGTAAAATGCATTGAAACCTCTGCAAGACACAAGATCTTCTAGGGGTGTGTGCTAAAGCACTATGAAACCTATTCCCTGGGGACTTAAAAACTCATTTAAGTGCACCCTCCTCTCTGGATACGGCACTCCTCTAGGTTGGAGTCATGTCTAGATTGATTGCACAACACAGAGGGGGGTTGGTTGGTTGGTTGGTTGGTTGGTTGGTTGGTTGGTTGAAGACTGTCTCTCAGTCATCAGTGGGAGAGTCAAACCTGACAGCTGCTGGTCAAACCCACCCAGAAGACAGAAACCTGCTTAGTATTGTGCATTCTGCATGGATGGCATCACAAAGTGCCCTGAAGGAGAAACTGAGCATCACTCTGAGCACTCTTTCAGAGTGGGAGGAGGAGGAGGAGAGGAATGTGTGGCAGGTTCCATCTCTTCCATGAGTGTCCTCCTGTCCTGGCACAGCTATTCTCTGCCAGGTAGGATGGATAGGTTGGACTGCAGCCATGTCTCCTTGTAGTCTTGCTTGTCTGCATAAGATACCGCTGTTCCTTTGTCTCCTTGGGCTGCACTGAAGAGTCACGGGACTTGTCCCAGCCAAAGTCACTAAAAATAGTTTCTGCAGGGAGTGAATTTAAATCCTTCCATGACAGTGATTTGCCATATTGTTATATGCAGGTGAACAGATAGAAGCTCTGACATGGGTGCTTTGCATTTTTCGAGCTTTCTTTGGGGAAAAAATGAAAATTTGAAACCTCTAGGTCTGTTCTATCTCAACTATATTTCAGGGGAAAAAGCACCAGAATTACAAATATTAATATCTTCATATTTGAGAGGTATGAGTAATCTATAAGTTCTTAAATATACCAGTTTTCAGATGAAGATAATACCTTGCTACCAAACCTTGGCAATAAGAAGCAATGTGACAGAATACAAGAAAATAAATATCTACATGAAGCCCTTTACAGGAAAGGAGAGAAACTATAAATTGCTTCTCTGCTCCAGATAGCTTTATCTCTACGCCAAAGAAAAGCATCTTCTAGAAATTTATATATATTATGAAAGAAATTATTTATGACTAAAACCACATCCCCTTTTCAAGATAAACAGGGACAAAACAAAAAATCCAAATGTACCTCAAGTGTGAGTCTTCCTCTTTCTTTTTTCTTTTATTTTTCTTGTTACAAAACTTCCTATTCCAGTTGTGCCTTTTCAACACTTTCTGACCACAGACCATCCTTCACATAGGAGTAAATCTGTTATTGTAGGTGGCACTGGAATATTAGTTGGAAATTCAGTTCCTGAGCCTGCTCCTCCCTCTAGTGGAACAGATACTCTTCTCATCAGCAATTCTGGAAAAAAAGAACGGAAATACATAACATTGGCAGTGAATTTTTCTTCTCTGTGACTTCTTAAGCTGGCTCAGAAAGCTGAATGGATAAGCACTGCTTACGTAGGCAGCTAGGAGAACTTAAATGCTGCTCCACCTGGAGCACCTGCTGGTTAGAGCCATGCAGGAGGAAGGTGCCTGTTTTTCCCTGCTTTGTTGTTTTTCCTTGGTGCTTGGGAGCATGGGGGGATGTGACAGGTAATTATGTGTCTGTCACAGAGATGTGACACCCCTCTCCAAGAATCTGCTTCAACTGCAGTAGATTTTTTTAATTGGTTGGTACTAATAACTTCAAGTAGAACGATTGTAGTTCAGAAGTGAAATGTCCACATCAGTCCTTTTCAGTGTGCTTCCAAATTAAAAAAAAAACCCAAAATCAACCAACAAACCAACCAACCAAAACTGAAAACCAAACAAAAACAATTAAACAAACAAAAGAAAAACAAACAACAAAATTGAAACAAGCAAAAGAAAAGCAAACAAAAATTTGAAACAAACAAAAGAAAAACAAACAAAACCCCAAAACAAAACTACAAGCTGTGTAATTGCTGGTATAATGTTGTGTGATTTAAAAAAAAATAAAAGGGGCAGTAAATGCAATACAAAAATATTACACAACCCACCTTTCTGTTAATGTTATTTTTGTTCAAATGTAGCATTTCTGTTTCTTTAGCAATAAGCTGCTGGTGAAGAATAGAGGGGATTCGCTGTGAGAATGGAGATTACACACCTGACTTGGGTTCACATGGTGAAAGTGACATGGATTTAAAGAAGCAAAACAAAGCTGGGTGTTCAGCTGCAGTATTACCTGCCAGCAAGTTTCAATGGTTTCCATGAAAATTGTTTGAATAATAGAGAAAACGTCTGAGGAGGTAGATGTGAGCACCTATTACTTGCTTGGCTCAGCAGTAGCTGGCAAATCCTCCTTTGTGACCCCAAAGCCTCTTCCCACCCTCTTCATGACCTCATATCCATCTACAACTTTCCTTAGACATTTGGGAGGCTAAAGGTTATCACAGCATTCAAGACTTTAAAATGTCTATGTACGTTAATTATGCAATGATATGCTGTGTTTAATTAATACTTTATGGTTTTGAAATGTCTTAGTGGCTTTTTCAGCTGATTACATTTCCAGTTTCCATTTCTTGTTACCTTACATTGTAGCAACACAATAAATAAACATCAGCATCAGGGTTTCAACCTGCAACTAAAGAAACAGTAACTAATTCTGTTTTCCCTGAGTCAGTAGGAGCACACTGACTAGAAATAAGTCATAAAGAAACACCAAGGCTCTAGATTCTCTAGATCATCAAAAATAGTACAAATGGGAGCAAAATGTTTGAATTTTCCTGAACTTTGCCCGTGACTTAATAGTCTGTTGAGAGTTTTTGAAATACAGAATGTTAAGAAATGAATGCACTGAGAACATAAGGACAATAAATAGGAAATGCACATTGCATTGTGAATGTTTCTTTAAGTATATTTTTCTTAAAGTGGTATATGATTTATGGACGCTGCCTGTGTGAATTGTACCTCCCACCAGTAGCTTCTCCACACAGAGAAAGAACAGCTTATTGCAGCTGTCAGCTAATGAAATGACTCCTGCAGTTCAAGTAGCTGCAGCTTTGGGATGAAAACTGTGGTTCTGACATTTTTGGCAATGTATACTGATGTCCTGTGGCAGAGGGCTTTTGTTTTGCCATGATGTACAACTACTGCAGTGAGAAAACACCATGAAGACTGGAGCATCAGAAACCACTTTATCATTAATCTGCTGTTATATTTTTTTGCTGAGCAGCAGAAAGTCTGCCAAATTTTGTGCAGAACATAATCTTTGAGGTCAATGTAGTTTCAGTGTGTATGATTACTTTCTTAAGATGCAAAGCTTAAAAGAATAATAAAAATAGTAAGGGGCTGAGATTGCCTTTACAGAGGATAATCACATATCCATGTTGGAGCTTTGGCTGTCAGGGCACAGGAGGAAATATCTTCCCTGGGATATTAGTACTTTGTTTGTAAGGCCTTTAGGTCAAGAGATGCATCATCTTAAAGGCATGCTGCACCTAGATTTTTTTTTTTTTGAATCAGCAAGTCCAAATATCATGCAAATGAATGGATAAAGCAGCTGGAAATAGTCTGATTCATTACTGTACAGTTTATGGCTGTGCATGTAACTCAAAAAGATGTGACGGCAATTCCAGCACTTATACCTTATTTCTCTGAGTGTAAATGCACCCACAGACCTCTTATTACAGCCTAACTGGAGGGCTGGTGAATAATCTCAGCATGGTTGAGCAGCAAATGTTGGAGGATAATTGGATCTGCAGGCTAAGATAGTATGAGCCTGGAAGGTCTGCTAGGGAAGATTGATAGGCAGTTATTTTACATCATGTTTGAAATCCACGTTTTGTTTGTAATTTTATGTGCAAGATAAGTTGCCTTTAAAAGTTTAAAATTATAAGTTTTGATTCAAATGAAGGATTGAGGTTAATGTTCCCTAAATAATGTCTCTGTAGTCATAAGCTGGTGAGCAGAGCATGCTGAAGAGTTCATTCAATAAAGCTTATAAGCCTTTAATTAAATTGAGAAGCCATTTACACAATGCTTTAAATGTGGATCTTCGAACGTAAATTTGAGACACTGGGTTGAGGATAATCAAGCATTATATGTCCTTACAATGTACTGTACTTGCTCATAGGATACTTTTGCATCTCAAGTGCAACTTCAGTGAATTATTGTATGTTAAAGGACAAAGAAAAAAGTACAGCTGAAGCACTCTGGATAAACTCTGGCCTTTGTCTTCTCTTTACAAAGCTGCTCATGGTTTGCTGTATTTTTAGCACTTTTTTGCTGGGATTTTTTAGTAAGCCTAACTAAAGTTAGCCTTAGCCTTAGCAAGGCTAACTGCAGTTAGCCTTTTATGACGATGATGATGATGATGATGATGATGATGATGATGATGATGATGATGATTATTATTATTATTATTACCCCTTTGTTTAACCATTTTGTCTCCTTTTGATAAGAAATCTGTTCTTTCATTGCTGTTTATCTTAGGACACTCGACAGCTCTGGGTAGGACACATTCTTCTGGCTTCTTTGCAAAGTTTTTCTATTTAAAACATGTCTGATAAGGCCATAGACTCTAAGACAAAACTCGTCTGAAAGGAGGGGACTCACTCACACTGGTTGTCAGGCTGGGTTTCACAGTGGTGTTGGCCAACATAGTTGGGATCCAGTACCTGAAATTGGGACGATTTTACATTGTCCTCTTCCCACATGCTTCAAACAGGTAAAGACAACACATGAGCAATAACAATGACAGCCACTCTGTGTTCAGAGCTAATATTGGAATCTGCTATCTGACTCTGCAGTTTAGTTTGCTTGAAAGGCTGAGGGCTCAAAGATACCCAAGTTCCTACAAGCACTGAGGAGAAGAGACCCAAGTTAAAGTCCACATGACCTGAGTATTTATCTGTTCTGTGAGTCTCACTGAGTGGCTGAGCAGTGTGTACTTCTTGGCTGGCTCAGGAGAAGCAAGCTGCTCCAGACCAGTCCCAGATCCTTTCCTGTTTTGTCCCTCTGCATGACTTAGGCATGTGCTGGTGGGAAACTGGGGAATGTGGAGCTGACTTGCTCATGTGTACGATTTTCCACTGCGGCTGGAAGGAAGGTGGATGAATTGTAACCAGCAGCGTGGTAATAGAGGTGGAGAAGGGGTTGAGGACCTGAATTTTTAGGAAGGGACCCTTCCCAGCACAGGCTGCTCATTGCAGGCATCTGCAGGGACAGCCTATGGCATTTTTTCACAATCTTAATGACACAACTTGCAAAGAAGAAGGAAGGAAGGGGAAAACCACAGAGAAAATAGGGTGTAGTTGCCATCAGTAGTAGTTCCTGAAAATGTGAGAACATCCCCTAGATTTATTGACAGGAAACAAATCAATAAATTGGCTGTTGTTCTGTTCCTCACAATTGCAGTTATTAAATCTCTCCATTCAAATAGGAGAAATTTTATTACATAATTTTAGGTCTGCATTTGACCAACTATATAGGACTGTATAAAATGCAAAGTATTTAGCCTTTACCACAGTAAGAAAGGAGAATTAGTATGTCTTTAGCTTTTATCATACATTATTAGAATCTTAATTGAGTGGTATGAATTACATAAAGATGATTTTTTTTTTTTACTTCAATAGATCTATTTAATAACTGTCTTTGAATTCTACACTGTAGCTGCAAGTAAACAGCAAAAACTTTAAGTAATCTAATACTCTATTTCTTTTCCTGCTATAAAACATTTTTCTGTTACCAGTGTTTAAAAAAATTAATAAAGTTTGAGATGGAAGTATCTACTTCCACTTCTATAATTATAGTCTGTATATTACAATTCTAACTTCTTATGACAGGAGATTTCAGTATTCTTGCTTTCAATCTTCAAAATAAAAAGCTGCTTCCAGCTATAGAAATTGTTAATTGTGAATAAGATTTAGAGAATATGAGAGGGAAAATGAGCTTCAGCCTAACTTTGAATTCCTGAAGCAGCAACCTGGGATTCAGCACTTGGTTTCAGTCTCACACATTACACACTAATTGGCAGACAGGACTTTCTCCTTTCTGGGAATTGAATTGACCTTTGGCTGGAGAACTGTTGAAAAATGTATAATCCATAGCTCCACACTGTTGTACAGCACTATGGTGGAAAAGGGCCTGAGTTTGATACTGTTTCTCAGTGTTTCACAAATCTCTGCCACATTAGTAGTCCAGAGGTAATTTTAAAGGCCTGTAGGAAACTTACTTGAGTTCACAGAAAATTGGTTTTCCAGTTGGATGTTAATTACTATTTTGCTTTCAGGCTTGTCTAGCAGGAACACCACCCTCACTGTCTACACTTGTAGTACTCACCAATATTCCTAGTCTCTGATAAAAGTAATATCTGCAGGGTTATGGTATTTCCAGTCTAACAAAAAAGTAGAAGTTGTACGTGGTTTTTTTCCTATTATTTTTTTTTGTTGTGTTGTTTGTTTTTTTTTTTTTCCTCCAAGAATAAGGAGTAATTAGACTACAGTAGAAAATAATCCTGTAGATCTGATGTTTTAGAACCAAATTAAGCAAGAGTTTGGACAAAAATTCATATATATGGAACTTGCAGCTGGATGGTTCAGTTCACTTACAAGGTAAAAATGTCAGTGTGGGGAAAATCTGCCAGCAGTGGGAAGCCCCTTAATAAGCATCCTGACCACCAATATGCATGGGTTGTCTATTTTTGTTTTGTTTTTTTTTTTTTTTTCTGCATAGCATCTTTCATGTCTTGCATGTACCCTCCAAAACCATGGCAAACAATGTTTAGTGAATCAGCTGGCCATTATCAAACCTGATCCAAATCTGTACATCCATGGCTTCAGTGAGCACAAGTACAACTGTTGCAGATCCATTCTTTGTCTGGAGGTTGAATTAAGCGCTATTATGTGGAGTTAATGCCTTTGAGCATGATCAGAAGGAAAGCAATGCTGTTACAGATTTGTGAGAGGCTGAATGTTTAGGTTTAGATCATTTATGGAAAAATTTTGAGGAAGCTCAGTGCCACCAAAGACATAATGACGGTGCCTGGCACCACATTTACCACAAAATAAATTCCCATTCTTAGTGCAAAACAGTTATGAATAGCAGTGTGCTGATTTCCATTGATCTCTCTGGAAACAGATGATCAGTAAGGATGAGCAGTTTTTGTGAAAAGAGGATGATAAATGCAACATAGGAAGCAATGGTCCTATTTATCTTGTTTTTTAGGCAGTGTGGTCTTGAGAACTGACTGCTGGAGCTCATAGAAATATTGTAGAAAATAAAACAGCAAAAAGAAAAGCAAAAAAGGAAAAGCCGCAGGAACTTACATTAAAATAAACCTACATTAAAAATTAAATAATAAGTTATATCAGTCGATGCTGGACATATAGAATGAATATATTAGAGGAAATTGAAAACAAAAAAAATCAGAATCACAGCTCTTTCTGTTCTTTTTATGCAATTACTTTGAATATATTTATCTTTGGGAATGAAAAATTTTAAAAGTTACTGTGGCATATATGGAAAAATCAAATTGAATTCAAGTTTATAACTATTAAAATATGCAATGGCTTTCATTGTGACAAGATGATTAACACTATTTGTAATATCAAAACCATGTAATTTCTAACTTTTCAGTTGGAAGAAGTCACCCCCATTATATGCAAGTTAACAGCTCCGAATCAGAATACCGGTGTTTGCATGAGGGCTGTTGAAAGACATCATAGTTATTATAATTAGTGCTGAAAGAATAGAAAATAAATAAGTAATTTCATTATCTGTATTGACAGAAATGAAAAATCTAAGACCAAATTATTCCTGTTTTCCAAGTTTAAAATGAGTAAGTGTGGCAATCGATTACTCCTTTTGCATTGCCTCTGTTGTCCCACCAGCCTTATTGATTGGTTTCAATTAATGTATGCCAACAAGTAAATTAACATAGCGCCTGAGGCATAATTCTCTGGTGGTTCGTGTACACTGACTTCTTAGCATTCTTGCTGTTTTAATTCCTACTGAGCATATTGCTGGGAGCTACAATATTTTTCAGTCTGGACACGGACATTACCCATGGCTCTAATGACAGGTCATTTACAGCAAGCCCATGTTTCACTGCAGAGATGTCTCTTTAAGTGACATCTTATCAATGGCAATTCAATTAGTCAACCCTAAGACTTTGAGATGCATCTCACACTGTGTCACACAACGCTGGCTGTTTTGCATTTTAAATGTTAGCTTTTGTCATTGCTCCGCTTCTTTGGTATACATTAAAAGAAATGCGTTTTCAGTACAATTCTTTGTTCAGAACTTCATGGAAAACATGGAGGAAATAACATATTCTATATTAAATGAAACTCCCTTCATTCCCAACAATGCTGTCAGCTGAAGACACTTGTGGACTTGTACTATGGACAGGAGCTTTTCAAAGCTGGTACTCACCCAATCACCATATTATCCCACATGTCATTGGCTGCTGTAAACATCAAATGATTCTGAGCATCTGAAATATCAGTGCATCCAGTTTTATAAAATAGTCAGCTACTGCAATATAAATGGGATGAACATATAAATATTGTTGTGGAGTACACAGCCCATACATACAGGCAGAAACACAAGCTAATTTAAAGTAGCAGAGTAGCTGAGAATTTATGGCCAGGTCCTGATTTTTCTGGGATGCTTACTTGATGAAGACATCCTAATAAGATGTGGTCCTGCTCTGCATCAGCCAGCTGAGGTCCTTAGGGATAAACAGAGTTGCTTTCCACAGGAAGTGGTGATGTGCTGAGGAAGGTGCCTTCTGGAGTGTCTACTGTAGCCCAGTGCAATTGCACTGTTCTTTTTTCAGTTTACAGTCCTGTTGTTCTGAGCATGTACTGTTCAGGATGTACAAAGGAGATGTATTCCCAAGCTGTGCAATGCAAAACTCTGAGCAATATAGCATGCTTAAAAAGAGAACATTTTTCAGTTAGCAAGTGCTCTAGATGCTTACTGGAAACTGTTGGGAAATGAGAATGCAGCCAAGTTTAAATAAAATCCAAATATTTAGTGCTTATAACTGCGTAAAGGGTCTTCTAAACCAACACAGAAATCTTGAACATCAGGCACTTAATATCCCTAAATTCTGTCTTCTAACTGTTGTACTCTGAATGTGAGTGACTAAATACACAAACCCTTCTTGCATTAGCCTTATAAATAAGAAGTTATGTTTGTCAGTCTTTTCAGTAGTACTTGAATGTTTTTTGGGTCTACACCTTCTTATTTCTAAATGAGTATTTTCACATGTTCATATGTATCTTCGAGTTTATTGTCCTTCTTATTTCTAAATGAGTATTTTCATATGTATCTTCGAGTTTATTGCTGTAGAATCAGACTTCAAGCTATTTTTCCCATTGTTGCCTAGAAATAAAAAACACTTGTTATTTACCAAGAGAAAGTTACTGCCAATGCAACTCAACTGGTGCACTTGGCAAGACTGTATGGTAAATGTACATAGATAGTTTCCCTGATAAACTTAGTGATATTACAGAAAACCAACTTGTTCAGCATGCAACATTTGTGTTACAAGTATGTGCAACATGAAATTCAGTATTCAAAATTCCAAGCCAATGGACAATTTTAACTAGTTTCAAACTACTGGATCGCTACTCTGAAATCAAATTTTAATGGAGGAAAAAATTGTGTGATAAGGCTCATTAAAAGATTTTAAAATTTAACTAGACTGAAGTTTAAAAAACAATTCTAGGCAAATTAATCCTGATAGAGCTATGCTGCTTTTTAGTAAATTAACTCATAAGGAAAACACACTAATTATATCCACTAATTTATGCTAGAAATATTTTTGGTTTGGTTTATTTTGTTTTTTAGCTGGCAATACATATATAGTTATATGCATATGTGTGTGGGCTAAGATATGCATATGTATTTTCAGGGCACATCTTTGTTAGTGTGCTAGTTTGAATCAAGAGCATGCTTTTGAAGTGCATATTTTCCTTTCTTTCTTATTGAGCTTTGGCTCATGTCATGGGGAGCTTTTGCAGTGCCTCAACTTGATTCCTTTCAGATGAAACTAGGGTTCAGATTTGGAAGATTTAGCACACTCCAGGAGTGTAACTAATGCACTCCAGCTGCAAATGGGCATTCAGTCCAGAGAGCCAGACTAGAGTTAATCTGAAATAAAAAGCCTTGAAAGGTGTACATTATGGACACATGTTGTCAGCATCAACTGTTTCTCTCTACAGGATTGCCACTATTCATCTATAAACCATCTGCTAACCTAGAAATGGCCTTTGAGTTTTTGTATGTTCTTTATTTTATTTTATTTTAGCTTGGTTTTTGTCTTATTTATGATTCTCTGTGAAGGATTAGACATTGCTCCTACACAACTATAGCAGGCACTGCTATAGTGCAGCACAAAATAAACATTTACATGTATTCACTGAGATGGCCAGTTACAACAGCTTCATTACTGTATAATATTAGATTGTTGCAAAACCTGCATGATCTGTACCCCTCAGCAGACACTCATTTCTGTAGTTGGAGCCATCTCTTGCTGCTGCCACTGTCTCTTAAAACCTTATCCCAGCACTTGGATAGGTTATTATTCAAGCTGCTGTACAATTCTACAGAGCTAGTTGGATGTTGCTGGAGTATGTATGAAATAGCAGCCCTAAAATTCACCCATATAGAACTCAATCCCTTGCTCCACAGCTTAAATTCCAATATGAATTATATTTTCTATTATTATGGTGAGAAACATACAGATTTATAAAGTTACTTATAAATGTGAGTTGCTGTCTGTAGTAACTGCTTTGCAGAGCCTTTCTGAGGTGGGGAAGGGTTTTTTAAATTTGCACATACACAAGTTTTAAATCCCAGCTGTACCTCTTCCATATCTCTCTAAAGAACTTGGTTTTGTTACCACGCTGCTCAACAATGCTTCACTATTATGCATTTGATTAAAACTGAATCACTGGGGAATATTAGCCCACATGACAAAATCATCACGTAATTTGGCAGAAGCATGGAACAGTTGACAGACCTTGCCTAGGGAGAGCCCCAGGACAGAGCTAGCAGAGGGAATAAATTCACCTTTGACCAGAAGCAAAAGCAATGCCTTTTGGATTGAGAATTAAAGTCTTGCTATAAAGCATTCCATCTGCTCCAACACCAAGCCTTCAAATGCCTGCCACAGGAGCATTGAAATTTGAGCTTTTAAGAAATGTTTAATAAATTATACTGTTGCTTATATCCTTAAAATGAAATTATTCAGCCTCTCTCATATTCTGAAAAAACCTGATTGCATACTTAACTTGATCTGTGTAAAGGGTAACTTAGTAGGAAAGTTACTTCCCTACAGTAGGAAAAATTACCTCTCATTACTTTTTCTGATTCTCTAATTAAAGTTGCAGGAGTATATATTCCTCTAGTCTTAGATGTCCAGTTCAGGATAAGGTAACAGTTTAAAATGGAAATTACACTATATTTTCCAAAAATAAGATTTTCTAAAAGACAGCACTATTAGCCAACTTTACTTTCTCAAGGTTAATAAATATATTGAACTTCAGTGACTTATATTTGCCATTCTGTCTCCAGAATACCAATTTGTAATTGGTATTTTGGGGTACTGGAAGAGTAAAATGTTATGACTTTCTATGTGGAATTTGGTTTGGTTTATCTTCTGAGCCAATGAATAGATATACTTGTTTCGGGTTTGATTTTCCCTTGGTTTTCTTTTCCTGTTCCTGTTAACAGGGTAAATGAAAACCAGATCAGAAGGTTGAAACATGCTTAAAAAGGAGTATGGGGCAAACCAGCTACGTATTGGCAGGCAGAATCAGCAGCCAGAGGCAGCCTAATGAGAATAAACTACTCTGATACAATAGGATGAAAGAAATTCTTCCTGCTGTGTTTTTTTTAAATCTCCCCTTCTTTTGTCCAAGTCATGGATCTTTGGATGACATGAAACCAGTTTCCTTCATTACAATATTCTAGGATGTATTCTGCTTACAAACTTAGTTTGTGGCTTTGAATGGTTTAAATGGAGCCATGAAAACTTCTGGTTCTGTTATATTAAGACCACTTAGGAAAGAAAACTTTGGCATGCCAGAATCATAAAGCTGAATATCTGGAGGTTTCTACTGAATGAATTAACCTCAGAATAATCCCCACTTAATTTCTATCTAGTCATGACCTAAGTAGATACATCTCAGGAGAAAGGTGGTTTATGGAACCAAGACTCAGAACTAGAGTATGTAGATTAAGGACAGGTGTGTTGTATTTAATGTTTAATTTAATCAAGATGTTCAGTGGTGGTAACGCGAGATAAAAATACACTAGGTTTTCTCAGAGAAGTTTCTGGAAGTGATAGAGGATGTATGTCATTGTGTGTTCCAATAATGTATCACTAAGTTGGTTGTTCAGAGCTTATTGAGAGAAATAAGTTTTCTTTGAAAAATTGTAAATGAAATCAGACCGTGATTTGTGAAAATATTTTATCCATCCATCCATCCATCCATCCATCCATCCATCCATCAGCCTCAGAGGCTTGATTTTCTAGAACTACAGAACCACTGCAAGATTAAGAAAACCTAACCACAAAACAAACAAACAAAAAACCCAGTTAAGGCAGAAAAGTTAATTTGGCTAATTTTTTTTTTAAGTCCACTTGAGGCCATGTATATTACAGGAACTTTTCCATAGCAGGTTTTACTTTCTAAATGTTCAGCATTCCTGTCTTGCATCAGAAACTTATAAGTATGTTTATTTATCTTTGTGACATTCACAAAGATTACAGAACTGTGCTTCTATAAAGTAATCTAAACAAATAAGTTGCTGACTAGCTGTAATAAACATTCACTGCAGTTAACCTAATACATCTTCTCATTGAATTTGTGAAACTAACCAGAAAGCATTTTCATTTTAGACGGTAACTTCTATCAGAAAAGCAGTTCAGTATTGGATAATGCTCACTTTGGAAAAGAAAAAACAAAATTACAAACTACATTGAAAGGTATTTAGAAATGGCTAATTTTTACTAGAACATGAAGACTCATGTTTGTATTCCTGAAAAAGAGAATTTTCATCTAGATAGGAAAACTTTTTAGTAAGTATTAACTAAGATGAATTTGGGGAAAATTTCCTTAAAAAAATTCCTTCAACTTTGCTTTTGCAGGTCTTGACCTAAATATAATTTTTTTACCTTACCTATAAGATCTAGCCTTCTTTGTTTTGTTTTGAAAAATAATAATGCACCAAAATATTTTCATTTTTTCCCTCTCTTTTCCTTATTTTTCATATTCAGCTAAATCGATAATTTGCTTAATAGAGGAGACCATATGGGACCATGTAGTATTCAGATTCTTCTGCTAACTTATATGTTTCATACAGCATTTTTTCTATTTGAGATGTTCTTCTCTGAACCACAGTGTCTAGGCAAAAACTTGCTTAATGGAACAAATATTCCCCAGGTAGGGGGTTTAACATACCAAAGACAGAAGAGACTAAATAATTATTCTTCTAAATTGAACTCTGGTTAAGATTTAAAACATAATGATTAATAAAGTATCAACAGGGTTTGAGTTTCTTGTAATTTAAGTTTTGGGAAGGAGGATGAATCATAGACTTTTCCTAGAGCACCGTGCCATGGGCTGGATAACCCACACCTCTGTGACATCAAATAGTGCAGATCCTGTTTCTGGCTGGCATAAACCAGATGTAATTCTAGAGCAAATCAATTCTCTCTTAATTTGGGCTCCAAGTGACTGCAAGAACATAAACATTGTCAAATACAATTTGATAGAAACACACTGACAGTTCCACAAGTGTCTTAAAGAGGGAAACGGGGAAAGAGGTGCCAATAAGGGAATAGAAAAGAAATATTTTAGTTAACATATTTTTATATGTAGAACTTGTATATTTGTATAACACTTATGCAAAAGAATGTTTTATGAGAAGAATGATTATGGTCTTTAGTGGCTATAATACACAGAAAAATAATGAGACATTGTTATTGTAATTTTAAATCTTTTTAAAGATGATTTAAGCGTTTGAAGAGGAGTCATCTATGTAAGAAGAAAAAGAAGTCTTAATTTTGAGTCTGACAAATATCGATTTGTTTTGACTGAGACAACAAATGATAGGAAATTTTTTAAGCAGACATAAAATTTGTCTATGAAATTAATTTCTTTTACATTCAGAATGTATTTGACCTGGACAATAAGTAGCAAGACTGTGATAATGCTCTTTAAGATCATGAATAAATTATGAATAAAGTAAAAGACATAATTTTATACTTAAATGAGATTTTCTATACATTAAAAAAAAAACCAAAACAAGAGAACATATGATAATGCCCTCTAATTCTGATCTACATGTTTGGTAGATAGAACTAATTTTTCTTTATCATGCGTGTGTAGCTGGAAACTGTTGCTGGCTAAATGAGGACCAAATAGGGTCCTGGAACCATAGATTTCAACCCTTTTTCATCCTGGACCTGAACAGTCAGTGTCCAGTTCTTTACAGAGAAAAAATTCTGTGAGAAAAATTTTCAATATTAAAAAAAGATTTTGATTTTCAGAAATTGAAGTGATCTGCATTAACAATACGAAGTTCCATCCACCTTGTATAATGGAGGTTATAATCCCTCACAGGGTTCATAAGCAAAGTGCTTGTTGATGTCATCTTTTGCTGTTCATATTAGATCATATTTCCTATCCAAGAAGTAAAACCACATGATTCCCATGACAGAGCATAAGTTGTACATGTACCATGGGAATCATCCTCTCTACATAACCTCAAATTATATGAAAAAGAATTCTATGTCCAGAGTCCCATCCTGTATCCCGCAATCTTTTTGCTAAATGTAGGGGAAAACTTCATCTTTACAATATTTGAAATATCATTAGAACCTATGGTCAGAAAGTACACATGAAATATACTGGATTTTAACTTCTGCATACAGATTGGGTTGATCTTGACTTTACTCAGGTGCTGACATGTCACATTGGTTTTTTTAAAGAAAACTTGGAGTGTTTTAAACTTGAAAGGTTCTGCAAAAAGCTTCAGTGTGATATTTCATTTATCTTTCTCAATACCAAGAAACAAAAAACCCATACAACTCCCCTACCCCCCACCAAAATCTGATACTAGTATGGATAATAGTATCCTTTAAATCAGTTGTCCCCATCTCTAAATCCTTATTGAAGTCAGTTGAAAGGCTTTGTTGTCTTAGTGGGGCATTTGTGTTTTAGTGACCCCTCTCCCAAGATTAAAGGTTCCCATCATTATGCGGCTCTGATTAAGGAATAAACCTGCTGTGTCTCAGTTCAGCTGGTCAAAAATCCATTACTGAATATTTATGTGGAGACATTATTTCATGTCCTTATTGTCATTCATAAAAAATAAAGTAATGTGGAAAAGAGAGCAGCAGAGATGTCTTTTTTGGCTATGAAACTCTGAAATAGTTTTCTGTGAAGTGCCCTGACATTTTCTCTCCAGCACAGAATATTTACAGTGCTAATATAAATGTCTGAGGCGTGAATAGTTCCTCCTGGGTGTGTAGAATCTAAACCAGCAGAACTCTTGGAGACAAGCCAAAGATCTGAACAGCCTATAGAAGTATTTTTTGTGAGCCATATAGCATTCGGATCTGGAGAGTATAAATAAAGATACAGTGAAACCAGCCTGAATGGCAATTTACCACATATTCAACCATAGTCATTGGAGCCAGCTAGTGCTGAAATTTATTTTCCTAAAAATTTATTTATGTCAAGTATAGAGTTTTACTGTAATTTTGGAGCAGACTCTCTCAAAGGCATAATGCTAGTGTGTGCTTCTCAGATGTTTCCAGCAGGTTGGGCTCTTGGTTTCCCATTCTGATGGGATGGCCCCGCCTTCAGGTGTTGATTAATTAGGAATTGAGTGATGAATGTTGATCTGCTTATATTTCTAATTAAGCTTCGCTGCTGGAAGTTTTCAACATATATATTCAAAGTTAATGTATTGGCTGAATTCAGCACTGAGGGAATGGTGGTTCTTCACGATGGGATCCAACACCTTCACCTTCTTCTTTTGCTATGGTTTTATTAGATAACATAGGAACTGGCATATTTGCCCTCAAAAGTTTGTGAAACAGTCAGTTTTCTGATAACACGAACGAAACATCCCTACTGTGAGGCTGATGTGGACTTCATTTTTGTCCTCTCACTTATTTTAGGGTGGAGCACTCAAAGATTGTACTGTATTAAACACTGCATGTTTGACACACCGTATATTTCATAGCGTCCTAGAGATCTGCTGCTCTTTTAAACAAGTTTAGTTAAATATTTTGCTTTTCTTTCCATCCAAACATTTGAACTGTGGAATGTAGTAAACTCCCACAGCTGCACAGCCACAAATTTCAGTGGAGCATGAGTGTCAGGCTTGGAGAGAAAGCGAGGAAGGTGTGTTTTTCTATCTGCAAAGGGACTGTCCATAATGTCAGTTCTCTTAGTTTTATCTGGCACTCCCTATGACAGAAGGGCCATCTCCAAGTTGCTTTGAGACACTTCATAAAATCCACTGCAGCAACAGATGCAGTGTCAATACAAGATGCATGAATTTGTGGATGAAATTATATTTCAAATGAGAGTGTCCTTTTCTGCTTTGTTCATGAATTTCCTTTATCCCTTACTGCCAGTGATCTGAATGTTGAAGAGTTGCCATTATGACTATTCCACTTGTCTCCATGATAAATGAAGGTTTCTGGCTCATGTTAGCCAAAAAAAAAGGTTTGAATTTAAAATAAATGCCTGACTTTGTTAGGCTCATTGCATTGTGGATTTAGGCTTTGACTCAGAAGTAGTTAACAAGTAAAAAATCTAAAGCACGTACTGTGACCATGAGGTCATCAAGGCTACAGGTACGTTGATTCTTGGTCTTAACACGAAAATGGGCATTTTCATCAACATAGGCCTTCTGCTGTTTATTTTAGTGAGATCACTCCTTAATTTCAGTGAAATAAAATGGTAATTTTATGAGTCAGACTCAGCCTTGCTAGAGTGATTTAGAAATTCATGTCTACTGACCTCTAAACTTCAGACATCATGGGTTTGAAGCACGATACTTCTTTTCCTTGATTTCATAAATAATTTAGATTAACAAAATCCAGATGGTTTAGAGCTCCCAGTAGCTACAAGCTCAAGAATTTTTTGACCTTTGAAAGGAAGACTCTATACTTTTTCAGTTCTTTCAGCATTTTATTCAGAGCTTAACAGTTCGGGGATTTTATTGTTTAGTTTCTTTCTTAAGAGGTCTATTTTCTTTAAAACGTCTGTTAGAGGCATATTTGGAAGTAATGAGTATGTGCTTAATGAGTGTCTGATAGAATATACAAAATGATTGTGCAGTTTTCAATCCTTCAAGGAGAACTTTGCAAGATTTTCTGAAGAAATATAATCTTCTGAACATCAATTTCATTATTTTTAAGTATTGTAAAGATATTTGTTGTCCTTTGAAAAGCAAAGAACATGTATGAACTATTAGGTGGTATTATTATGAATGGGTTTCTGTAAGACACATAGCAAATATTCTAGTTTTGCTCCCAAATTCTGACACTTATCTTTCTTTTTTTTTTTCTGAAAAAAATCTCCCTTATGAGAAGATGAATATTCTGGTTGATTCCTACAAGATACATAGAAAAAATGTGTCAGATGTCTTGTGAGTTACTTCTCCCTATTTAGTTGGGGGATTGTGGGGGATGCATAATAGATAAAGAACTGCTAGATACATTTTTAGCAAAATCTATGTCAATACCTTTCCACAAGCTGTATTGTTTATCTCAATGTTCTTAGTAAAAAAAAGTGTGACTTTACCATGGATAAATATTATGCTTTTTTCAATTTTTCATTGAGTTTATTTTAGGAGTCAATGCTACTGATTTTGTATTTTGATTGGAATAATAGCATTTGCCTAAACCTCAAACAATTTGACAGCTCATCTGTGTTAAGTTACCATAAGTTTGCTGGAAGTGCCAGGAGTCTAAAGCAAAATAGATTAGCAGAGGCTGATTGCAACATCTGGGTTTTAAATCAGAGCTGAAAACTGGGGGTTTTTGGCCTGATTTTTAACTATTCAGACTTTTTCACTAGTTCTATCTAATGTGCAAAATGAGTGTTTCTCTAATATAACTTCAAGGCTCAATATGTGATGCTATTAAAATATTATTTCCATAAATAGCAAGAGTGTTATGGCAGAAAATCAGTTATGAATGTAGGTGTGGACATCTCTGGAATGCTGTGAACTCAATTTTCTCTCTGCGGCTCTATTTCTTCTATTTCTTGGGCCTCTTTTTAGGCAGGAGTCAGGATGGAGCAGCACTGCTTGCCACAGTGACTGATGAATGATTGCATAGCTCTAATGGGACAAATAGAAAAAAGAAATGAAAGGGTAGAGAGAGACATCCCCTCATGCCTAGTTAGAGCAGTACCCTGTACACTAATGTGATATTTTATGGTTATTTATCCCCCGGCACTATTTAACACCACCAATTTTGAAGATAAATGTAGTAAAAGCATTTTTATCCTGCTGCTATGAAAATGTGCTTTTAATAGATTTAGGTTTTCTCGGGTCATAAGAAAGAAATAGAAAGATTTTGCAGCTTTCTAAAGGACTGTATTATATGTGGAGTTTAAAATGTCATAAAGCAGCTTGAAACACTATAGGGAGTCTGTGCAGTAATTGGAAAAATGTTTCATACTAATGTTTGGATTGCATTAGTGTGAGCTGTTGGCATACATTTTGTGACAATAAACATGTCTTTCCTTAATTGTAATTATAGCTTACAAAAAGATTTAAAGAAAGAAAGTGAGTAAGGTACTTTGGTGAGTATGGATAATGACATTTGAATGCACTTAAAGCACAATGCAGCGCTCCCAAAGACCAGCTCTGGCTTGCATGCACTGTAGATAGACCAGATTTACATATTTACTTAATATTTGGAAAGTGGGGACTTCTCTGTTCTACCCCTTTTCTTCACAAATTAACAACTGCCAGGGTTGCCTGTCTGTATCTCTGATTAAATTCCTGTTAACAACACATGAGCAGATTCTAATCATTATTCAGTATTATACAGGGACCTGTTACCAAATTTTCACTGGTGCTGCTGTCTACAGGTCGCTCCTGCCACAGCAGGTTTAGTCAGCATGGCAAAAGATGGAAGAGCCAAAATCATCCACCTTTGAAAAGTCACTTGAGGGAAGAAAGAAAAATAAAAATCTAAGCGTAGGATCCATATCAGCATTTCCTGCCTCCACAGCAGCTCATTGTGAATGCTAAGCTGGGCTTTTGTGTGCAGATTTGGACCTTGTGGAAAACCCCCAAACATCTTCATATATTTGTAGTTTCCCATATAGAACCACTGAAAACTCTAAGGTTAAATTCTGGGTCATAAACAACTGGGAAATACAAAATTTATTTTCCTGTCTTCACAACATCTGCATCTAAAAGATGATTTAAAGAGAAAAATAACAAGGTGAAAAATGTTTACATGTAATAGAGGGCATGGTTTTTTGCTCAGTATGACTTTCTAAAGAAATTTTAACCTGTAACTTCTGTTTTTGCCACTGTCTTTAATGATATTACAAACTATGTTGAGCAGAATAGCTGACCTACAGCCAAAATCCTTGTGGTTAGAGCATCTGTTTTCTGTGTCAGCTTCCACAGATAATGTGGATCATGGTAATAATGTGACTGACCAGGCTTCAACATGAGCTACTTACCCAGAGCCTTCATGAGTTTATTCTTGATCTCTAGTGTGCCAAACAGCCACACCTTTTTATGGGCACTTCTATTGTTAATGCCTCAAGACAAATCAAGCTGGATGGATAAGTAGCACATGTTTACCCTATATTTTGATTGCTATATTTTAAATTTTGCTCTGGGCCTGCAGTTCCCCATCCTACCCCTCCCTTTTCCTTTTTCATTTATGGAAAAGATGGTTCACAAATACTGTGTTCAAAGTTTCTGCACCAACAACAGTCTCTCATTGGACATGATCTGCTTGAACACATTCCTTGTAGTGGAACCTACATCATACAAAGGGTTGTCAACATGGAATCATTAGGACATGAGAAGTAGTGGTTTCATCCTATGTATGTGACTTTCATATCTACTGCTTATATACCTGAATGCAGTATCAGCCATATCAGCTTTCAGAAGTTTAAGTAACAGCTGACATTCATGATAATAGAATAGAGTTTTTAGATAAGAATTTAGAAATATGAAAATATATATTGCTAATCTGAGCTATACCAGAAATGCCATAGCACAAGTAATGGCAAGTGATTTAGTGGGCAACATTAAATGATTACCAAGCAGAATGTTGTCATCAAGTACCTTATCAGTGTGAGTAACAGGTAAGTCAATCAAGCACAGGGCACAGGCAGTTCACCACAAATATGGTATATCTCTACATGGATAGGGTGCAGATGTTTACAGATAAGCCAAACTAACTCTCTCAAGCAGCTTTAGAAGAGTTGATTTTCTCTGAAGCATTAAAATTGCTAGAATAAGACATGAAACTCTAGTGAAGACTTTTTGCACTGTTTTCTCTCAAGCAATTCTGAGTTTTCATAAATTATTTCTTTTTCAACCTAAAACTTTGACTGTAGGAATTTAACCAGTTAATCACATGCTATGATAGATGAGAGGATTGACCACACTCCACTAGGTAAAAAACTAAAAGCTTCTGCATTCCTGGTAACAATTTATGGTGGTTATGTTAAGCGCTTTAAAATGTTCTGGTTTTATTTCATTTTTTATGTTCATGGCATAAATACAGAGGTTTTTTTAAAGATCTGGCCCCCAGTGAAATGTAATCAGTCTGACTGGGTGTTTATGGATCTTTGATTTACCTGTCCTCTGTCAAAGCACTGGAGGTGGTGATGGAGAAGCATCTTTGCCAATGACTTAAGGTATTTTTCAGGGAAAAGCAGCAAAACTGGAGAAAAGAATTGTGTTCCTCTCCATGAACAGTTTTCCAGCTTCTTCTTTGGTGATCATGACACTGCGCTTTCTTTTACTATAGCATGCTAAGATTTTTGTTTAAAGAGGCACATTTTTGTAGTACGAAGTGCTTCTAGTCCCAGCCTCAAGTGGAATACCACACACCATGTGAAATCATATTGGCAGCGGTGTTCTCCAGAAAATACCCTATGGGGGGCCAGAGAGAGGCAGGGAATTGTGGAATACAACATGAATCCTCAGCTGAGGCAGGAAGAGTCCTGCAGAACAGATCAGTGAAAGATATGGCTCCAGATGGGAATTATATCTAGCAGAGGGCTGCTGTGGATAACAATCTCCCTTGTCAGACTTGCTAGGAGACAGGAATTCTGGTAAAAAGCTGAAAAGCTCTGGCATACCTTCTTCTTGTCCCATTTGCTGCACCAGAAAGCTTTTTTGATGTAGCCCCAAGGTGGCATTGGTATCTCTGCACTAGCAGCTCTTCACACTGTGCTGTCTGAAAGAAGCAGTACCCTGCAGATGTGGTGCACACCTGAAGCTCACCTTTAGTAACTTTAGAGAATTCAGTTACTAGGAAGTAAAGATGAGAGCAGGTATGTAAAGTGTGGTGCTGTAAACCCCATCAAAAACCATTACAACTTGTCTTGTGCTACAGCCCTGCATGCATTTTATGCCTGTCTTGAAGTTCATTGTTTTGAACAAAATAAATGTTTTGGAATAACCATTTAATCCACCTGTGTGGGTTTCACACCATAAAAGGTGTCACCAATGTTGCCTTCAGAGCTCTTGAGAGAGTTGTTTATGGTTTGAAGGAATAATTTACTACCCAGTTAATCTTAATTTTTTTTCCTCACTGAATGTTAGTACTGCTCAAGATATGTGTGTTTTACTTTTTCTGTCTTAATACTTTATGGGTTATATTAGACTGAATTTTCTGGTAATAGGTTAAAGTCAGATAATTCCACTTTGTGACTGTTCTCCCTCCAACTTCTCCCATGAAACTGCTGTCAGAAGCTGAATGGTATTTATGTATCCCTTATAGACCAAAGCATGTTGGCTCTACAGCAAATAATCACTGTCTGGCTGACTTTATTGAGCATCCATGTCAATTCTTACTACAAAATATGCTTTTCATGTACTACAGAGTCTTTTTAAGGCATCTGAGGCTGGAGTATGGTCTCAGTACAACAGCAGTACTTGAGATAAACCCTTAAGAGATCATCCTCCTGACATCAGGAAATAAACCGCTTGATGCGTTCTGTCTGAAAGTCTCTTGAATCATTGGAAGTGAGTTCTCAGAAGGGAGGAGAGAATCAAGTAGTAAGATCCTGCTAAAATATCGAAAATACTGCCCTCCCAATGCAATTCTTTCTAACAGTCACATTTGCTTGGAAATTTATCACTTTATTTGCCAACACAACAACCTCAAAACCCCCAACTCCCCGCTCCAGTAAAATAAAGGGAAATGTTTTACAACTTCCGAGCCTACTTTGATTATCTAGCTCCAGAGAACATTGCCTTGCTAAATTAATTACCTCCAGGATTCATAGCTTGCGTGTTTTTGTTAATATTCATTAGAAATGAGACACCATTGGGGTGTACAGATAGGGCCTGATTACAAAGAGCAGTTGCTCCCCTTCCATAACCCAGGACGTCAGTTTGGTGTCATCTGTTCATGTACCCTACCTCTATCACAAGAATGTGACAGAAATGTAAATGGGTAAATGACTTTATTATCTGTATTAAAGGATGAATGAAAGTCTTCCACAGAAATAAGGAGAAAGAACATTGTGCTGACATTTTTCAGTGCCTCCAGCAAACAGACTGGATGGGGTTTAGCTGCATACATTTTCCTTACCCCTGTTAGGTGAGGGTGAGCAGACTGCACTTGAATATTTAGACCTTGCCTTTCCTGAAAACTTCATTCATGGTGATTATATGTTCTGCTTCACTGGCAGCTTGTGGTAGGGCAATTCATTAAGACTAATTGAATTCTGAGGGAAGGGAAAAATAACCTTTGGATGTGTGTGTGAATTATTGAGACATACTGTAATGTACACACTTATAGTTTTCAGAGTCTATAACAAAGAACATACTGATTTTTAAAACAACAAAGGTAATTTCACATTTGAAATACTGGAGTTAAAAAGCAGTGTGGAATTAAAAACAGTGCTTTTTGCTTCCTCATTAGCACTCATGATCGTTTAATCGATAGCAGTCAGGAGAAGTGACACAAAAACCTGCATCGCTGCTGAAGCAGACAGGATATTGACATTTAAACAAATGCCTTAAACATACTGTGCTTACACTTCTGGTTTTAATATTAAAACCTAGTGGGGGAGCTTGTCTTGTCTTATTTTATCATTCATAATAATCTTGCAAGCACAGCAAACTTCATGCTGGTTTTTTTTTGTTGTTATTTTCCACAAGAAAGAGAATCACAAGCCTATCAAATAATCCTTTTCTTTCAAGAGTTTGATTAAAACCTCTGTAAGATTTGGAACTTTTGAGATATTTACATTTATCTCAGCTGCTATGAGCATGGATATTAGCCAGAATAAAACAAAACAAGCAACCTCTCAGGATTTCTTCATTCTAATAATTCATGTCTGAAACTTTTCTGCGGCACTGTTGGTGAACCATGTGTCTGCACTGATTTTTGAGGTATTGGAAGAGTTAAACTCTGTAGGGCTAATGAGATCTGAGACTTATATAATGCATGGTTATGAAGTACTGTCAGGGTAGTGAGTTTACAATGTAATTTGGAAATCACCAATGTTGTATCTTACGATTCCCTGCAATCTATTGAAATATGGAGAATGCATTTTTGCTCTGAGGTTAGCACGTTAGTTCTTTGTCCTTTCTTATTTCATAAGAATTTTGATTCTGTGACTAATTTTTATGCTATGTTAAGATTCTGGGATGTTTGAATGGCCTCCATGAAGGACACACTGACAAGAAATTATGTTCTAACTATTTAATCTCCCCTAAAGGCATTTGAAGAGGTATCATACATTCATTACAGGGAGCTTTTTTGGGTTTGATGCTCTGTAACCATGTGATTAATTGAACATTTTGTCAATTTTTTGAAATGTTGGGGATATTTTGGTCTTTGCTTTTAACATCAATTGCATTAAATCTGACTTTGACCAACTTGACAGAACCACTTAGAATTGAAAGTGCACTTCTTGCTAATTTATGTGAGTAAGCAGAATGGAAATACTTTCAAATCCCTATTTATAAAATTGCCACGTTCAACAGACCCCAGATTTTAGTTGAGCACTAAAAAAATAGCTAAACAGGAGGAAAACAAAATTAAATACTTCTAGGATTAGTTTTTTTCTATCTCATTTAGCTTTTTAAATGTTTCTGTGTTACCACACAGTTTTCAGTTCTCTTGTGAGGGCGAATTCCATCATCCCCTGATGATGAATTGAGGTGAGATGAGCTGAGGGAGGAGGTCTGACTGTTCTGAGTCCGTGTGCCCAGTGAATCTGTTGCAAAGTTTGCAGAGCAATATCAGCCCTCAGGCTGTAATTCACTTATCCTTTTAGGATATGGGGTATGAATAGGGCCAACAATTACAAGCTGAAGTCTAGAAAAGAGGAGTCTTTTGTGACAAGGCCCCCTCCTTCGGTCTCTAACACCCAACTAGCTATAAAAGTATCTAACATATTGGGGAGGCAAAATGGTCTTAGCCACAGGATAGTTTACTTAATTTCTTGCCAATTAACACAAGCTTCTAATGACCAATTTGGGTATTGGGGATGAAAACAAAGATAAACAACCGAGCCCTGAAGCAAACCCAGGCAATTAAGTCCCTCCCCTCCCTGGGCCGGGCAAAGCTGGAACCAGACTCCTTCATTCTCCAGCCTTTCCTGTCCTGTTGGGATTCAAGCCCACATTCCCTCCTTGCCTCATCCAAGCCTCATCCAAGCAAGCAAGGAGAAAGAACAGCTTTGGAGCCTTCTGGAAACTTTGCTGTCAGGGACTCAAGTCCCCCAGCCAAATCCACAGTGGTCAAGCCTATCAAGGCACACAGGGCAAAGCAGTCACCATGCACAGTTAATCACAGAAATCTCTGTGGTTGGCACCTAATAAATATTCATGGCCAAGTGCTTCTGCCATCATTATATATTTTAAAATAAAGATCTCTGTGTGAAATGGAAAGCTAATGTTTCATCTAACTTGTTTGCAGTGCAGAAAAAAAAAAGAGATTTTTACCTATTAAAATGATGGATTAGATCTCCTTAAAGGATGATTATAATTAGTTGAATAAACATCTAGAAAGTAATGATCTGTAAAGATACTTCTATCCCACTTTCACATGCAGTAATGAATGCAATAGAAATCATTGGTGTGCTGGTTTACCAACCAAAATGACAGCCTTACTGATACAAAATGCAATGAACTTCTTATGGCTTGAAGATGCTTCTTGGTAAGTTTGTGACAAATCAATTTAAAATGAATTTAAAATTAGTTGTTTTTAAGCTCTTTAAACACTTTTAAGGTGTTGTCTGTGGTTCAGTCTGAGTACTATGTTTTTCTGACTGCATCAAAGTACTAGAATCTGCTCTTGTGAGAGCCCAGCTGGAGCACTGTGCCCAGATCTTTTGGCCCCATCATAAGAAGGACACAGACGTGTTGAAGCAAGAGGAGAGTCACAAAGGGCTGGAGCACCTTCTCTGTGAAGACAGGACGAGGGAATCTGGGGCTCTTCAGCCTAGAGAAGAAAAGGTTTGAGGGAGAACTTATAGAAGCCTTTCAGTGTCTGAAGCGAGCCTACAAGAGAGCTGGAGAGGGAATGCCCTTTTTACATAGGACAAAGGGCAATCAATTCAAACTGAGAGTACATTTAGATAAAATATTAGAAAGAAATTCGTTACTGTGAGTTTGGTGAGACACTGGAATGGGTTGCTCAGAGGAGCTGTGGATGCCTCATCCCTGCAGCCAGGTTGGTGGGGCCTTGAGTAACCTGGTCTCACAAAAGGGCCCCTGCTCATGGGAAGGGGTGTTGAGGAACACATTTGGTGTTGAGGAACACATTCCGTGCAGGGAGCTCGGGGTGCAGCTGCAGATGGAGCTGCAGGTTCACCTCTGGGTGGGAGCCTGAGACAAGAGGCTGTGAGCTGCCACCCTGTGCACAGCCAAGGGCACAGGGAGCTGTGGCACAGCCAGGGGAGGGACACTGAGAGACATGTCAGGAGCTGATGGCTGGGGAGAAACAGTGAGACTGGCATGCTTTTGTGGAGGGATAGAATGTAAGAAAATAAAGACAGTGCAGAAGGTAGTCACACCCCTGAGGAGTTGCAGCTGTACTAATCACCAAAGATTAGGAACAGGCCTGCCCTTAACAGGCCACAGCTGTGTCCAATAAGAAGAGTGCTACAAAAGAGTGGCTTAGGTGGGTGAGGAGGGAGCTGCAGTTTGTTGGTTGTGCTGCAAAGAAGAAGTTGGTCGTGCAAGCAGCTGCCCATGAGAAATCACCAAGAAGGTATGGGAACTTTGAAATAAAATGGCAACATGCTTGGACTGTGGGGGGGATAAAAGCCCAGGGGTCCCTTTGTTCAGGGTCCCTCCTTGGAGGCACCAGCTCAGGCTGTTTGTGTGTTGCTGCTCTATGACTCAATGGCACTGTGGAATGAGATGTCTGAGATTCTGCTGTGGAAATCCTGGGATTGAGCTGGTGAGGGAGCCTGGTCTGACTGTGAGTGGATGTGCAGGGAGTCAGGCAGGGCCCCACTGGGTCACTGGAGCCATCCCAGTGGCTCCCAGACCCAGCAGTGACAGTCTGTGACATTGGGAGTGTGATTGACAGAGAATGATTGTGTTTGGTCACACTGAGAAGTTTCCTTAAATGGGGGTTGGAACTAGATCATCTTCAAGGTCCCTTCTAATCCAAACCATTCTATGATTCTATGAAATTGTCTCATTATAGTGTAATTGAGAACAAAAGTTTAATAGAAATTTGTTTATAAGCATGCTGTTCCTGGATTTAAGGATAACAGTAAGGAAGAATGATTTAGACATTTTCTGTAGGCCTATGGGGTTTGATTTTGTGGTGTAGCTGCTGGTGCAATAATCAGCAGTGTATCCCTCCATATGGTACATGAATTAGCTGTATACCATGATGACTGTGACATTGTACTAAATATGAATGTAAAAACTATTTGCACCTTACTATGAATGAATAGGTGTGTTTGTTGTAACATCTGATTTTTAAGGAAGTAAGACAAGTTTTATATTGTTATTTCTTCCTCTAGTTCTTACCTTGTGGAGGACCTTTTCTTGTGTGTTTGATAGATGGTTTGTTCAGTAGAGTTATTCAGACATTAGAAATGATACTGTTCAGAATTTACTATCCCTGTATTTCAAAAGAGTTTATAAATTCACACATGGCATATGATATGTTTTTATGCCTTAGGGAGGAATACATAAAACAGTGTTGTATAAGAAATGAAAAAATGGGAAGGGAATGAAGAGCAGACAAATGGATTTCAAGAAAAGATCTGATTCTGGTGTGCATATAGCTGTTCCTTCTGTTTCAAATCAACAAACTAAGAGGGATAAAAAGATAATTTTCACCAATTGACATAAATTAGATTTAAACACCAGTTTAGCTGAATGACTGAGGGATCAGGATTTGAATGGTTATAACTGGTGACTGTTGATTTACCAATGCAAGGTAAATCAAACTGACCTTCATCTGAATGAAATCAAGAATATCAACTGGAGGCTTATATTATTTAGCACTGTGATTGCAGATAAGCTAATTAAATTTATGTAGACTTAGACCATTTCTGATTTGGATCTGTACAGGACTGGCAGCATATTATGAGGAAAAACATGCTAATTGTTAATTTGGAGTTTACTTTTAAACCATCCAAAAGCCACTTGATTGGATTAGTGTTCATGTGGTTCAGGAGTGACCATCCAGGCTGTAGCTGGATAAGACACAAATGTCAGTGGCAATACAAGCTAAAGGGCTCCCACCTACCTGCTCACTCTGTCTCAAACACAGACATTTTTCAGGCTGCTGTGTTACAGACTATGAGGAGAATGAAACTTCTACAAGAAGTGCCTTTCCTAAGTGTTTTTTGTTTTTCTTTTAAATGAGAAATTCTTTTTAGAACTTTACAGGTAATCAATATCACTAAGTAATCCCAACTTTGGTCATTCTTAAAACCTAATGTTTTTTATTGCGTACCTATCTCTGCCTCTCTCCTGTAACTCAGTTCTTATCTCCTCTGGGCCAAGAGGCCACCCAGCTCTGGGATCAATTAGGGTCTTCCCTGAAACACAGCCATGTACCTCCAGCACAGCACAGAGAGGTCCTGTGGGAAAGGACTGTACTCCAAAGGGGGAGTTTTCCAGCCCCTGGTTAACCCACTTCACCTTCAGCATCCGAGTGGACCCTGCCGTTGCATTGCGGCTTCCTTTTGAATTATCTGTTTAAATTTTAAACTGCTTTCTGGAGTGTTCCCCCTGGGTGTTGTAGAGAAAACTTTAATCTCATGTCTGTGCTGAGAGGCATGAAGGAGGTCCCGTGGTAGTTCTTTCTGACAGGGAAATGGATGCTGCCTCACAAAACAAGTTTGAATTTTACTCCCAAAGTCTCCAGGCAGTTCTTTCACAGCTTAGCTCACAGGCACGGACAGCACTTTGAGAAAAACCAACTTAAAACAAGCAAACAGAAAATATGGAAAAAGCTTAGTAGGCATTCAATTTTGTTGCTAGCAACTTTTCAGAATCTTAATTTTGAATCTACCTAATAATTACAGACACTATTTTGTATTTGTCGATTAGAATGCATTCACAAAGTAATTTAAAACCTTCTCAGTGAAAATTTACTGGGATGCCCAGGCTATCGTGGCTTTCAATCAATAACCTCTCCTTTAATAACATAGTATCCTGTTGACAAGAAAAATAGTGGAAATGTCTTTCTGTAAATCAGTCAAAGGGGATAAGCCCAGAGAAGGAGCAGGAACTAAATTCTCCAGATCAATAGCTACTGTTGTATATCTGTCACCTCCACTGTGTGGCAGGAAGTGTGGCTGAAACTGAAATAGTTATTGATGCATTTTCAAATTTCAAACGTTCAGTTACTTGAAGATACTTAATGGGGGTTTTTAAAGCACCTGATTACTTGTCCCGGTTCTAATGATCTTTGGAAGACAAAATCGATCTTGCGATTATTTTTTTTCCAGCACATATTGCATGTGTGTATCCACAGACTGATTTTTCCAGAGGAACTGAAGTGACTAGCACAAGGTAGAGCAGGGAAGCCGTGGGTGCTGTGGTTTCTAGAGCTGCAAACAGGTGCCATGAGCACCAGTTAACCCTTCCTCTCTCCAGAGGGAAGAGCCCTGGCACTATGGAGCAGCGGAGTGCAGGCAGTGTTGTGCTGACTCAGAAACACGGCAAAGCAGGGGCAGTGGGGGTGAAAGAATCAGAATCATTTGTTATTGCAGTTCCTCTGGTTTAGCTACCTGGGCTGGATTCTTTCTGAGCCATACCTGTGATCTGTGCTCCTCTTGCATGTCAGGGTACACCCCTCTTACAGCTTTTGAGTGCTAAAATATGTAAACTATTCAAAAGCCAGAGCAGGGTGGAGGGGTAGGAAATAAAATTGGAAGGTGTGGAAAACCAACTGTGGGTCTTTTCTGGAGAGTAAGAACCTGTTTCTCGTCTAAAGTAAGCAGATAAAATTCACTGTCTTCCATGGACTTATGTGATTAATGGGAACTCATGTCTCTTTGATGTTTGCTGCCTCTCCCCACTCAAAGAGAGTGTTGGCAGAGGAAGAGAGCTAAGAAAGCTAGGAGAACAGTGTTAGAGTATGCTGGTTACAGAAAGGTGACCTGCAAATCAATTTGAAGATACACGCTCAGTGCCCCCGGTAATAGCCAAGCTTTCAGCGCATTATTATCCAGCCTCACCTGGATCACTGCCCTCTGCTCATGGGCTGATGTCACATCAGCTCTGCTGGACCATGAAGCAAGCTAATGGTTAAGTGTCTTCCACTGAACTGCAAAGTTTGGTACAGCATTCTCTTTTAAATACGTTAAATATTACTAAGAAGATTTTTGGACAGAACTGCACTTCACAGGAAATAAAAAGGAAATAAAATCTCATTTCTTTTTTTTTTCCCCATCTTGATAAACCTAATTTTGTGCTCTCTCATTTTTATGGCCTGCTTGAGAAGAAGATTAGTAGGAATCTTAATGTAGTCACACAAGTGACAGTCAGGAAGTTCCCTTCTTTGGGACTTGTCTGGTATTGGGTTGCTTTAGAAAGGAAGTTAAGGTTTTTCAGCCTTTCCAGGATTAAATTAAACTATTCAGAATGAGCCTGAGAATCTGCTGGGACAGGTACATATGAAAATGCATTTCCAAGGAAGTGGAATTATACACAGGAAAGCAATCAGATGAACTCAGGAACATGATTTTGAAATAAAGAAGGAGGTAGTAGACTCAATGATGGAGGAGGTGAGAAAACTGAGAGTCACCCCATCAGTCTTTGCATATGCAGACAGGTGCAAATAAATTCTCTGTGACATGGAAGACTCGTCTATATGTCTGGCAAGTCTTTGCAATGATAGAGATGATAAAACTCTGAAATAGATTAGTTGGGACAACTGAATTATCCATGGTACAAAAGCCTCAAAAATAGCTTGGGAACACATCTGTTGGGAATGCCATGAGGTATATTAGGGAGAAATTACCTAGGAAGAAATTTCTTAAGGAAAAAATTGTTTTCTGTAAGGGTGGTGAGGCCCTGGCACAGGTTGCCCAGTGAAGCTGTGGCTGCTCCATCCCTGGATGTGTTCAAGGCTATGTTGGATTGGGCTCTGAGCAACCTGGGATAGTGGAAGGTGTCCCTGCCCATGACAGGGAGTTGGAATGAGTTGTTCTTTCAGGCACCTTCCAACACAAACCATTCTGTGATTCTACAATTCTGTAATTGCTGCAGCCTTTGATCAGAGGGCTACACTGAGTCATTTCTTGGTGTCTTATCCTCTGGGGTTTTTTTGTGTGTGACTGTGAAGGCTAAAGGAAGGTCAGAGTGAAGTGAGTGTGAAAAAGATTTGGGAAGAAGTGCATCAGAGACAAATGATAGCATTTTATATGAAAACGCCAAATTTGATAAAGGTACCACAGAGAACAAAGAAAGGATAAGTTCACAAATGTATCTATAGTGACTGCAAAATATCTGTACCTAACCCTAAAACCATTCTCTTCAAAGTGTAGTTAAATTTGCTCACATGCAGACATTATTGACTCTGGATGACAAAGTACACATGTTAAATCATAGAAACAAGAGTTCTGAGATGTGACTCAAATGATTTTTTTTTTCTGAAATATTAGAGTCTTCATGTTTCTTTTTGCTGTTGCAAGATGAAAATGTTTTGTTCTGAATATCTCTGGAAGAGTGTATCTACCAAGCATTATTTTTTTTTTTAAGATGGAGTTCTAAATTTTACTTACAATTTTGCTGTAACCTTTCCATTATTAGAAACAGTAGTCTTCTGGTTACTTTAGGTAGCTGTCAGAGAAATGAAATTCAATACTGAAGAATGATCAAGTGTGAGCTTGAACTTCTTCCTCTTTCTCCATTTCAGTCTCAAATTCACGCTCCACAAACTGCAATCATGTGCAATACAGGATCCTTTTGATTATAAAGTAGCATCACTTGGAAGTCTAAAACAAATGATTACTTAAAATTCCAGCTTCCTATCTCAGAGATAGGTTCATTCAGTCGTTGCAACTGAAAATAGCTGATATACCAAAACATTACATTTAGGTAACCCATGAGCTGCATATGGATAGGTACCTATATAAAAAAGCAAATGGAGAAATTCTGCTTAAGATTTCTGAGACAGCCTAGTTCAGGAATCCATATGGCCTTATTACTAATCCTTATCATATATCTGCTTATGGATTAATAGAAAAAGTGAACTGTATTGGAATTTGCTGTGCCTCAAGCAAAGATTACTTCCACCTTCTTTGAAGGTGAATTGTCTGTCTCTCTAATCCATCAGAATAGGATGTGCTCTGCATCTGAATTATGTGCAAATGCACTGGCAAAATTGAATTCTTTCTTTTAATCCTAATGCTGGTAAGAACTATAATTTCATACTGTGTTAGGCATTTGCATCTTTACACAAATAATAGCCACGCTTTTAAAAAATGTACACTAGTCCCATAAACATTGCTGAGGTGGGCATAGGCAAGAGGATCAGCACTTTATGGAGAAGCAATGAATTATTCAGTGTTGAAAAATGTTATTATTAATTTGGGATTTTCAGTTTGGTTGAAAAGTTGTATTGAAACCCCTCTGTATGGATGTAGAGGTAAAGCAATGTCCATTATGTGTCCTTAAATAGCAATTTGTTACATTTACATGTGCAGGATATGATGCTTTTGTACAATTTCTCAGCTCCATACATAAAATATGAAACTATTATGAAGATATAGTGGCCAGCTTTACGAAGCTGAATTGCCTTATAATTTTGAAATACAACAAAATGACCCAGGGCATGCTATAAAAATCTTAATTTAGGGAAGTGTCTATGTGAAAGTGATTTGATAGCAAATGGCAATTATTTTCTTCCTTGTTGCTATAGCCAAATTGTGAGGAGATGGATTTTGTTTTCATTCTTAATACGAAGTGTTTAAAAAAAAAAATCTCTTGCCAGCTGAAACCTTGTCTGCAGCTTTCCAGCCTAAAGCAAGATTTTTACAGTCAAGTTTTAAATCCCTTGATGTATCTGTGTTTGTAATGGAAATGCTAACATAACCTTAGCCGTTACAGGGCAAACAATATTGCCATAATAAATAATGAACAAAGTGGTTTAATAATTTGAAGCAAATCATGTCATGGGCCTGGCAAGATTTTATGACTAAATTATATGGGCAGGAACCTATCAACGGACATGCTGCATAAATACCATAAATAGATGGACTAAGGATGTGTGTTCGTGAAGCTGAGACCACAGTTTTCATGATCTGGGGGATAGAATGCTGCAGGAGACTGTAAGAAATTGTGTGGAAGCTTTGGGCAAATCAAAAACCTTGAACGAGTGATCAATGTGTCAGTTTTTAATCAACAGCTATTATCTCTAGTGCTAATGAGCTGTACTGCGCCTGTAAATCTGTTGGGTTTCTGCATATGGATGTAATGGTTAATGATCCATTACGTTGCCTGTTGGTAAAACTGGTAAAACTTCTTCTAGCTGCAAAATATCAATTTCTATTTTCTTTTTCTTTTCAGTACCTTGCATAACCTGAGTGAATGTTTTCATCACTGTAGCTTAAGGAACAATGGGAGTTTCCCTGGCACAGTTTGGATCTGGTTCAGCTAGGCTAGCATTTTCCTTTTGACAGGCTCTCATACTCACTGTGTGCTTCTAAAATGATGCAACACCTCCCAAAGCAGGAAAGGGCTGATTAACTTACTCCTGCCTGAGCTCTGGTACCAAGCGAGACTTTCTGGAGTTACAGCTGGAAGCAAATCAGTTTTCCTTGAAACAGTGACATGCTTGATCCTCAGTTAACCCTTTTCCCTGGCAGTGTGAGGTGAGAGCAATGACCATAGGCATGCCTAGAGTTATTTGGATTTTGGAGGGTCTTGTGGCTCGGAGTAAAAGAGCAGGCAGGATGTGGGAAACAGCCCCTGCTTGGTGCACTGGTGATACAGCACTTTCTGTCCAGAGGAGAGGATCAAAAGAACCATGAACCCATTGCAACAGACCCATCTTAGTCAGGAAGGGCCTCTGCTTGGGTACTTTTCCTTAAGGAATTGTTAAATGGGCAGAAAAAAAGACTCTTTGTGGTAATCCAGTACTAGGGACACTGTGTGTCGTACTAGACTGGATGTGCAGCACAGATGCAGGAAGTGAGGCTGAGATTTTGGAAAGATTGTACTCCTTTTAGGTTCCTCCAGAACAGCAAATACTGAGCAAAATCAGTATTTTAGTAGGAGGAGGTTTAAGCAGGCAAAATCTGTGTTTATTGTAGTCTATGACGGATTTTGTTCTAAGGGCTTGTGTCACAGCTGGCATTCAGTAATGCCCTGGTAGTGCGGAGAGATCTTTCCAGTTTCTTGTCACGATCTTGTTCTACTTTCACAGGCACAAGCAAGCCATTGTGCCATTGTTAGTGCATTCATTTTGTACCTCTCTGGCACCTCTGCAGGTCACACCAGTGGTGAAAGGATTGTCAGGCTGCTGTGAAGTCAGAACTGAGGATGCCAAGAGAATGATCCACCTCTCCAAAGCTAGGGGTGGGCTTAGGGCCTAGACTACCTGAAGTCCACTTGTGAAACACCTTTCATCTAGTAGTCTTGCATCCAGAGAGCTCATTAAATGTGTCCCTAAATCTATGGATTTGTCTGCTGCTCCAGTAATATCTGTCTCCAATAGCAGCCCTTGAGGTAACAAGGCTCCATTTTAGTTCAGACACTGACACAGGAAATGTTAGCTGGTGATCATCTCAGTACAGGTAATTTTCTGGCCAAATTAGTTTCTAGCAAGTCTAGTTTGCTCATTTGTGACAAAAAGTGGCTGAATTGCCTTATTACATAATAGGAATCATATTATTAATAACATTAATATTATTATCCCTACTTCTTATTAAAAATTAATACTGCTACAATTAGTGTGTAACAATAATCTGTCTCCATGCTTTATATGTTCTTGGAGAGATCATCCTTTGTCTGTTTCCCAGGCAGCCAAATTAGGGCACTCTGATTTGATACCATTTAATATTCCCCTCTTAATTCATCTACTTATGGAAAAGCATGGCAGATGTTCTTTAAACTCTAGGGAAGGCTCTGTGAGCCTCAACCAGGAAATTTGTGCTCACACCCTGTCACTTGGAGGGAAAGGAGCCTTTTTGCTGTCCTAAAGACAGCACACACAAGGTTAAGGGTTCTTGATGTGAGGAAATATAGGGAAATAAGGAACATAAGGAATTAAGACTTTCACAGAATTTTAGGTCTTAGTTTTGGGGGAGGGTGTGTCTGTACCATGGAATGCTAAAATTTATCTGTATTTAAACTTGTTACTCAGGCAGAGCAAAGGCAGAAAATTATCCTCTATCAAAATTCTGTACTTTACACTGTGTATTAATGCTGTGGAATCAACTAAAATTCTCTGTCATTATAATTTAATGAGCTTTAATGGTTTGGGATCCTGTTAAATTTGAGCACAGTTTCTCTCCTGTCTCAGGTCTGGGAAGTTTAAATCTGTTAAGCCATGTCTGTCATACGTTACAAGGAACGCAAGGAAAGCCCACTTGCAAGATAATTTCAATAAAAGGCCTTTGGTTTTACACTTCACTGACAAATTTGCAGACATGCACTGCTTAGGCCACACTGAAGGACTGCATTGGGCTTTATAATCCTTTGTTATTAACTGGTTGCTGTTTCTGGTACCCATCATCTGTTTGTATTCCAGTGTTTGAAAGATTCTTGTCTTTTGCGAAGTTTTCATGTGGTTTAGAGTGTGACTAATTTTGTTCTGTACTGGAATATTACCTGAGGTTCTGTGTATTTGTTAGGGATAACTTGTTCTGTGCTTTTCAGTGATGAATTCAGCAAAAGTGATTTTTACCAGGGTCTTTTGCAGCAACTGGAAATGAGATTGCAATTCCCCCATCCCTAAACCTTCCAGAAGCTTGACTCCCTCATTTTCAGTAAATGAGACTGTATAGAGACACAATAAAAAGAAAGTTGCTGCAGTTAATATTTTTCAGAGAGAAGGAGAGTTGTTCTAGGAGAGAAAGAAAATGGAAAACAAATGCAGAGTTCTTAAATTGTCTTTTTTTTTTCCTCCAAATACAAAATTCATTCTTCAAGGCTTCTCTAAGGGAAGATTTGAATAGAAAAAGTACTGCAGTCCAAGCTGGCACCTAAAGATGCTGGATGTATGAAACATTTGATGATAAGGATTCTGAAAAGCCTTCTTATGTCTTATTCTAATGCAGGGCAGATGTTTACATGCCCCTTTAAAGTTCAGTCTCTTGTAAAGCAGACACTAGCGATCCTCCTACATGAATTAGTGAAAATTAATGTTGAATATTTTATGAAGTGTACTCTGAAGAGATTGTATATATTATTTTTATTTAGTTGGCATTTAAAAAAAAAATCTGTCCCTGAATAATACTACAACAACAAGACAGAAAAAAAACCAACTGTTGTAGTGGCAGAAATCTGCCTGATATCTGAATTTTACACTTTGAAATGCTGTAATTTTGACAGAAGAACAAAGACAGGTATTGGAAATGAGGTGTTATTTCCCTGATCAGACAGTTTCAAGTAAAGCTTGAGAAGGGGAAGGTTGTTTGAGTGATACACCTCACAGAAACAAGCCATAAGAAGCCATAAGAACTATATTAATACCAAGGTGCTCAACTCTCCTACTGTAGCAATGTGCCTGTGCAACATATTTCCATGCAAAGTGGCAGGGTGAGTTTTTGTGCTGCATAAACCCCAGAATTATCTCTTTCTCAAACTTTCAGACCACTTTATCTGTGCTTATTGGCAGCATTTACCAACGTCTAGAGATGACAGATAGAGATGGGGGGAAGCAGGGCTAGGTAAGAGGTTGAAAGGGGGAAAAGGTAAGTGAGGAAGAGCTGTTTGAATTTGGAAATGTGGTTGTTTCTGAAAGCCTGGTGTGAAGTGGTCTGTGTTCCTCCTCTGTGCTCCATCTGCCTGTCTTCCAAGTCTGGCACCACAGAGCTCCAGAAGCTTGGTTGGATGCGCTGTCCAGCACCACAGTCCCTAACTCTGACAACCCACACCTGCTCATGGTTTGACCTCTCTGAGCCACTGCCCTCTCGGTTCCTCCCACACCCATCTGCTTCCAATGGCTTTAATTCGGATCCACACCTGTGAACACTGGCTTGTTTGGTATCAGCTGGTCCTTAACTGCTGCCTCTCTTTATTTGGCCTTTGCAGCCCTTCCCTTCTCACCTCTTGCAGCTCACAGGAGCCACTGGGGTTTGTGCTGTGCTTTTTTTCCGTCTTCCTTTGTCTCTGGAGGAGGGGAAGGCTGGAGTAGCAGAGGTTGGAAGGTAGGTAATGAAACAAAGGAGGAGGGAATTGAGAAGGAAATTTGAGAGTCTGTCAATGAAAAATAACAATAATAGCAATGTTGTAATGCATTTCATTTATTTTTGAACACGATTCACTAAAGAATAAATGCAAATTTCCAGATTTTGTTTATCGTAGTAGCACATTTGTTTCAGAAATTATTTAGGAGGTAGCTGAAATGAGTATTACTTAATTGCAACCTGTTTGCCATGGGGAAGGGTGAAAACAGAGCTACAACCAGCCTAGCTTTTCTTATAGTGTACTTTTGTGTTGTGGGGGCTTTTTTTAGGGCAAGCATTGCAGTCTTTTTACCTTGTCAGTCAAACATAATTAGTACTTTCTGTGCAGAGAGAGTTTTCACTGTCATGCAGATTGATTGGGAAAAGGCACGTTCTCTAAGGCCTCAGTTGTTCTGATGAATTAAATAGTCTTGCTATTCAAGTTAGCAAGAGCAGACTGTGACACATATTACATATGTATACTTTCTGCAGTGTTTGGAAGGCTACTTTGACTTTCATGGGATTTGGATCTGACTCGTAATGCCTGCTATCATAAACACAAGTGATCCCTTACAATAGAACATTTGGCAGTATTTACCATCAGTAATGCCTCTTTGCAGAATCTGTGCTATTTTCTGCCTTCTGCAGGCTATCACTCTAAATTTGTATTTAATTGGCACCTACGCCCTGCTGGAACTGGAGTCCCACCTTGTCTGTGGGCTAAGTGCCATGCTGACAGATGGACATCAGTGCTGGTATGCTCCAGCCAGTTTTCACATTGCACATGAGTCTGAGTAGCTACATTTTCCTTTGCAGACAGCAAATTTGAAAATCTTAAAAGGACTTTCAGGTTGAGGGAGAAAAGATGCACCAGTGCTTTCCAGCTCTGTGGTGGGAGACTAGGAAAATATATTAGTAGTACAAAGCAGATATTAGCTATGGTTAGCCAGGGCTGCTGTTCAGGGGGAGGATTATCTTCATCTCCACCCTCAATTAGCTCTCCACAGGGCTCACTCTGACTTTTCAGTGACATTATTTCCATGGCTAAGCCAAGTTTCTTGTGGGATACCTCTGCTGAATACAGAAATCCGATATGTCCTGTGTCCTGTATAGGAGCTTGTCTATTACTTCTGCTCAATAGAAGCTTTATAAAGATGGCTTTGCAAAAGAGCATCCTTCAAATGGCTATTTAACTCCTCAGTGAAGAAGGTAAGATGTTCCAGAAAAGAAAAAGAAAAGAAATCAGTAATTATGCTGTCTTATTATTCTTCAGCATTTAATACACATTTCAATACTTCCTGTTCAGCGTTTCTTTTCCTTTCTTCGGGCAATTAGCTGCCAAGACATAAACATAATAAAAGCTAAACTGTACAAGAGAGGGGTTTTCAGCCTTTTGCTAATGCAAGCACAGACTTTAAATCTCAACCTGAATGCTCTTTACAGATTGACAAGGGGCGCGTTATTCCAAGTCATTCGGTATTATGTGTGAAGAGTGCCCCAGCTGTGTCACTGCTGAGGTTAAAAGGTGTTAGTGCTTGCTTCTTTTAAATGAGAATGGTAAATGAAAGTGAACAATTAAGTAAGAAATTTGGCTTGCTATCTCTGCATGCTGCGTTTTATTGTGGTGTTGCCAGCTTCTCTGAATGAAAATACAAGAGCAAATTAAACAGCTTTATGAACTCGCAGGAGGAGCAGTTGTTCTAGTGGCTTTCATACAAATGTCTAATTAATTCTTGAAGTAACCCAAATTGTTCTTTTGTGATCTGTGAATGGGAATTTGTGAGGAACCTGTGCAGATGAAACTAAGTGAAAGGAGAGCTGGGATTTAATGATTAGCTGGCAGTTTGCACTTGCTGGGTCCAGAAAATTTTAGTTATCTTTCTCATTAATATTGCATTACGAAGTTAATGAAACATTTGGGTGAATATGTTATAAGTAATAAGGCATTAATGTTATTTTTCGATCGGTCACTTATGCTAATGGACATCTGTCATATTTTTACCAGTGTTGATTTGAATTATTTGGGCAAATGGTAAAATGAAGGTATGATGCACTTAAACCCCAAAATTTAACAAAAACCTAGATTTGGCTAGTAGTAATGGACTTGAAATATTTTATTAACGGGAAGACAATGTTACTTTAGGAGAAAGGTTGGCAACTCTATAACTCTTGTTTGCTCCTTTCCAATGTTTTAGAAAGCCTCAGTTTAAATTCTTTTTGTTTCATGTCCATACAGAATGAAATTAAAAAATCCTTAAAAAATATATATAAAATATTCATTATCCATAGCCATAACATCTTCAGAGCATGCCTTGAAATTATTCAATTATCAGAAATTACTAAAAAACTACTTACTGTAGTATTCCTATTCACTGCACCACTGCAGTGTCTGATTCCCCTGGAGACAACTGAATTAATGTGGTGTCAAGCAACAGCACCTTCATAGGTAATATTAATCCAAACTCTCCTTTTTTTGTAAGCATATTTGATATGGATAGTTGTAAGCATTTATGTCACAGAAGTGCTGTGTCGCATATTTAAAAGTCAAAGTTAATTGGTTTTGGGTAGCAGTTCACCAGGTCTCTCCCTACATCCTTTGGAACATGGCACTCCATGAATTATGTGGGTACACTTTCTTTAGCACGTCTTTTTATAGTGGACAGCGAAGTCAGACAATGGGTGAAATGTAAACAGCAGAAAAAAAGCTTGGCCAAGGTGCATCAAAGCATCTTGTAATGTGGTGGCAGCCATAGGTGTGAAATCTTTCCTGTACATTTCCAGCAGGAACACTGGAAGGAGCTGTGCTTGGAGAAGGGAGAGCTTGCTTTCTTCATCCTTGTTAAATATGTAATATCATGTGATTTCCCCCCTACTGTGTTTTCATTTAAACTTGGGAATTCTTTTTTGAGTAAGAACCCAGCCACTGTTTGCATTTGAGCCAGGTTCTACTGATTTAGCATAACTTGTATGTTCGAATTTGTTTACTTAGTAGTATATTTTCTTTTTCAAAGTCTGCCTATACTTGTAGTTGCAATAGCTTTGTTGAAGATTGAATTAAGCTCATAGATTTAAAATAGTCTGATTTAATTTGCTGTTTTCATAGTGGAGATACAATTTTAACTCCATGTTATGTGTCTTTCTGTTAGCTGAGAAATGTGGAACAGGTTTACATTTCCATAGATCTGCAGAACCTTATCCATCTGGCCCATAAAATTGAAGTGATTTCTTACCAAAGCAAGTCTCCCCACTTTTCTGAGGTTTAAAACAAGCCCCTCAACTCCTCAATTCCTCAATTCTTTTCATTAGCTGTAGCAAAGACCTACTTTGCATTTTCAAAAAAACCCAAAAAAACCCTGAAAAACAAACAAAACCACCAAAAACAAACAAAAACCTGAACAAACACAACAAAAAACCAAACACAACAAAACCCACTCTGGAATAATGATATAAAATAGTATTGAGCCACGATGAACATAAACAAAAAGACTTTGTATAAAAGAAAGGTCTTGAAATCTTTGGGGCATAAAAACTTTTTGCTCCCACTGCATGTGTTGCTCTGGAAAAGGTCCTGATCTACAGCAAATGCCTAAATATTGCCAGAATGCAGTAAAACCCTGAATGGATAAGCTAATGTTGTCCTGTGTGGTGATCTATAGCAGGAATTATTCATGGATTGATATGGGTAGTGTTGATTGCAGGAGTTCTAGCAGATGAGCAATGTCTTGGTTTGATCAGAAGCCGTTTTCTGCTCTGCCAGATTGTCACTGGTCAGCTGAATTCATACCTCATGTAACACTGGATCCAACATGCTAAGTAAAGGTAACCTGTAACCACAGCTGTAATGGTAGCTCTAAAAATGATTCTTCTGAGACCCTAATTTATAGTGAGTATTTTCACACGGTCATATGAAGATCAGGATTTCCTCTGTGTGTCTATGTAAGATGCATACTTACATCCCAGGGGAGCATTTTATTTAGTGAGGGAGTTTCAAACTTAGGTAAAAGGAATATGAGGGCTTAAACTGGAAGGTTACACAAAGTAAATTACATTTTAGTACAAGAACAGACTTTTCTTTTTTATCAAGCAACAATTGGTGGGTTTTTATGGCCACCTGCCTTTTGATAGTGTTCCTCTGAAAAAAAAATTGAAGGTGAAAGAACAAGTCAGTGTTCCCTCTGTCATGTATAAACCTGTGATTAGAAATGTATATGAATAAGCATGTTTCGTAGACTGACTCCAAAACCTGAAGATGTTGACAGGGGCAGGGACACTTGATGGATCATAATGTTGTCTAATTTACTACATTTGACTGTATGGAAATTTTTCCAGGTTACAGAAGAGAGTGTCAGAAATACAAAACAGTGGAGAGCACTGCTTGGCTTACTTATATGTGCTTATAAGGCATAAATTGTGGTGTAGGGATGTGCATTCACAACTCATAGGGCAGTGAATAAGGCTGGCATATGTAAGTTTCAAAAGAGTGTGATTCACTCTCATATAGGTTAATAGATATATGTATATACAAAATAGATGTATAATGTCTACTATATATCTATATTTAAAACAGGTAATAACTCTTTGTCAGATCACCATTCTAGCAACACGTGTGAGTTTCTGAGAGGCTGGAGCAGAGCTGTGTGCTTTGAAAGAGTCAATATTAGTTCAGTCAACCTTTGCCAAGCACGGCCATATGTGGTACACCTAATTCTGCGTAACCCCTTCAGCTTTCTGTCACAGTTATTGCTAATGCACTATATTATTTTCCTGGACCCATGACTTGGCTCTGTCTCCCACAGGGCTGTAAGTGACAGCTCGGTAAAGACACTTAATGCCTTCCCGAGCCGCGTGTCAGCTGTAATGCACTGTTTTGCACCTTTGTTCAGTAATGGTGGTGGTGCTCCATAGCAACGTCGGCTTCCCAGCTGTGCAAAGGTCTGCCGTGGGGAGGCCAACTGGGAACTATTAGAGCCTGTGGAAAATATCCAGGAAGGATGCGAGGTGCAGAAGACATGTGAAAAATGTGTAGTTTATGGTTGGCTTTTTGCAAATATTAAAATGAATATTATGTGTGTTGTGTTAGAAAGTAATGCTGTATTACTTCTCTTAAGTAGCGTGTTAAATATAGCTTTAGGCTATAACAAAATGTGAAAATAGGAACTATGCTATGTAGGATACTTCTTTCCTAAAGAAAGGACTAGCGCTGAGATAGCAGTCACAGGACACTTAAATCTTTCAGAGAAAGAGAATTTATTGCTCCATTATCCGGAGAAATGAACTTCTTCCCACCTCACTGGGGCAGGACAACACTATTAGGCTTATGAGGAAGAAGTTGATGATGACCAGACAGAATTCTGTATTTTGAAGGGAGTTTATGCATCATGTAGGAGATGTATGAATATGCAACAGGTTATTGTTTTTAAGGGTTAGTCCTCTGTTAATGTGTGTCCTTTTTCGGGCTCATGCTGCCCAGAAAAAGGTACCCAGATGTCAGTAACTTTGTTTCTATTGTCTCATATTGTCCTAATTCAAATTGTCCAAATTATTATTACTCTAATTGTATTACTATTTTTATAACAATTTTATTACTATTAAACTTCTAAAATTCTAAAAACAAGTAATTGGTGTTTTTCACAGCGCACAGGGTGGGAGAAGCTCTGCTGCTCCTGCCTGTGCCTGAGCGCCCTAATCACCACTAAGCCCTCATGAATATGCTCGAGTGTTGCCAACAGCGTGCCTTTTGACAAAATACTCTTTCCTATTGATTGGAAAGCAAGGGCAAATATTAATTTATAATGTAATCAAAGGGACAGCCATGAGTCGCTACTGTGCATGACAACTGCGAGATTTGAAGGAAAGATTTTTCTCATGTAAATGAGAGAGTGTTAATCTGCATACAAAGGGATTTTGGAGCAAATTTAGACCAACTGTTTCTGAAAATCCCTCAGAGGAGGAGAATCCTACTCCCTTTCCCTGCCCTTGAAATCTGCCCAGTGTCCCATAGAAATATGCTACTTCTCCAAAGAACAAAAGATAAAAATCAACTAAAAGCTCAAATTGGAGTTCTACCTGATCACCCTTGCAAGCTATATTGGGGTTCTAATTAAAGAAACTAACTAATATTTATCAAGTCTTAAGATACAATCAGGCTTGTTGTTCATTACTTGCTCTTTATGAAGCAGACTAAAATTCATTCACAAATCCATGCTTACCATTCCTGAAAGTCTTTAAGCTACATCTGAAGTGTAATAACATGCTTCATAGTAATTTAAGACTTCAAATAACTAGCTCAGTTTAAGAATTAACACTGAGAATAGCCTTTGAGGGTTGGGGTTTTTTTTTCACCAAAACTGTGTTAGCCCTGATTACATGGAAAATTTCCATGAGTATTGACATGTGGTATGTTATGATTGCAAGACTCCACAATTTGTTGGATTGTGCTGTTCATGTGATTTCCTCCTCTGCATGCCCCTATCAACATCTGATTTTGTATTAGCCAGCCCTGGTGTCTGAAATCATAAAACCAAGAAAGTGGAAACCCTGACATAGAAACGCCATCCACTTCAGAGTAGTCTGCAGCTAGCTTGTTGGTGATTATTGGACTCTGCAGATGAAGTCTTGAGAATGTTTTCTTAAGTTTAAATTTACATTTATGGTTTTAATTTCTTTTATTTTCTGTTGTTTTGGGTTGTTTATTTTTAATTTCTTTATGCTAACTTTGTTATTTAATACAGAGAAGCCTGGGTTTTTTCTTCTCTAATTCTATGTTCATCTTAGGTTGCAGCTCATGAGCAATACTGAGAGGAAATAGAGATTGAAGGTCAAATTGTTTTTTTATTTTTAATTGCAGTAATAATTCATCTATCTGGAAGGCTATATCTTGTGATAACAAATACAAAGGATTTTTGTCATGCCCAAGAACTTTTTGTGTTTTTTGGATGAAGTTATTTCCCGTGGGATGGCTGAAAGTAACATAATCAATATCAATACTTTCCTGCTTCCTTGTCTGCAGCTGTGGAGACAGAATGGTGCAGGGACACCTGCTTTCATGTTCCCATTTGTAGATGTGAAGTGGCCTCAGTGGGAAATGCTTCAGCCCTCCCTTTGCCTTGAAAGCAGCAGGAGGGAGATTGACAAAAACTGCCCACAGGTCCTGACCCAGTGTCCTTGAGACTCACCTGCTAAGGGAATACGCTCAGATTTGTGTTAAAAGCGGTTGAACAAAGTGTTTGAGAATGCACAAATGTAGAAGTTTCCTCTCTGTAAAGCTGTGCTTCTCACACAGCTTTACAAAATTCCAGGAATGGCATTGTGATACCTGTGGATCCACTGAGTAGCCTGTGCTGGTGTACCCTGCACCATCCATACTGAAGTCAGTAACTGAAGGGCTTTTTATCTGTAAGGAGCACAAAACTAACCAGATATTGGTTTGATTCACAGAATCTGATATATCTGTTTAAACAGTATGTTTATGAAATGTAAGGAACTGTTTCTAGAGTCTGTGGACCATGTTGGCAAATGCTGCAGTGGCCAAAGTGGATTAAAACATCAATTAAATGAGGAAAAAACAGTCTATATAAAACATAATGAGTAAAGATACAGACTTGATCTCAGACTTAGAACCCTCCTCAGCCAGGAACTGCTACAAGTTGGGCAGTCACCAGAGAAGCAGCTCTTTGTACCTGAACTGTTCTTGTCCTTCCATTTCCCCATTGACTGATCTGTTCAGTACTAAGCCACAAAAAACTGGTTTGAAGCATTCTGGCTTATGATTTTTAGATATATATATATTTTTATACTTTTTTTTTTTACTTCAGCTGTTTCTTCCTTCCTCTTTTGCAGTTATATAGCTCTTGGTTGACTATGTGGGTCAATGTTATTTCTAGTATTGCCATTAGTTTGCATAAGCATAAAAATGATCCCTCTGACCTTGTCATTTCAGTATCTAGTGGTTTTCCCCACTGCTGTTTATTATCTAGAGCATTTAAAATTTTCATCTGAGTCCAGGGAGTTTGCTGAATAGGGATAGTTGCATAGCACAAGGTTAAATGCCTTGCTGAACTGGTAGTCCATTGCCTATATTCACACCTACAATTATTCCCAGGTTATGAGGGGAATAACTAACAGCTTTTATTATGTAACCCAATTTCAGTACTCCAGAACAACAGTAAATATTCAGGATAGTAATTCCAGCTCATGCAAAAGCCCCTCAACAAGGATTTATCCTCACTTACTTTCAGATATTCTTCATGTTCTTCATTGACCCTGCATTGTAGTGGAAAAGTTTGCAGGATAAGTTCCTTAGTGCAGTGTTTGGCCTGAAGTGGTTAGTGACCTTCTGCACCAGTAGTTTTGTTTTGCAAGGGCTGACATGAATTTTACTTATCTTGACATGTGCAGATTAAGGTGTTCTTTGCTTCATCACCCATGAGAAGTAGCATCCTGAGAGAAGGATATTGTGTCAGCAGTTTTAGGGACATTGGAGGTCTGAGTAATTACATAAATTTCTCCACCATTTTGTTGGGTCTTTTAGAATGCCAGGGTGAGGAAGTAACATGCAACAGAAGGAGAGAGAAAACCCTTTTGTTGTGAAATAGTTTACTTCAGCCACTTTGCAGGTTTCTTTTTTTGTCCAGATATGGTTACTATACTGAATATCTGATGGTCTATTATTTCTTTGTACAGAAGTGCATGATAAAGAGAAAACACTCTACATCAGATTTGAAAAAAAAACACCCTAAAGCAATCCAGAGTATGGTTGCTTGAGAGCCATGAGCTTTAACACAGGCAGAATTTAAAAGTAACCCTAGTTTTATACTTGTGTACTTGTGGAGTGGTTTTCATTTGGGATGGGAGTTAGTTTTTAACACTGCTATTAAATTTTATCTTGTTTGCCTAAGCTGCTATATAGCAGGGTGGTTTATTTAATTGTGGACAGGATTTTGATATGACCTTATCACTCAGCATACGGCAATACAGATGGAGAGTGAAGTCACAGATGAGTGACAATGAGGAACTGACTGGGAATGAGCAAAGCCTTCAATGTGCAGAGAATGGAGGAGAAAACCATCTGCTTTAGCAGTTTTCTGGTGGACTCCCTTGCAGGCTGTGTGTCAGATGTCTTCTGGAAGTGTTGAGAAGAACAGCTTTATTTCCTTCCAATTTTAGATCGTACTGAAATGTTAACCAGGTGCCCACAGCGGGAGGGAATCTGCCATCCCAAGTCAGTTATCTTCAGGATAGGATTGCACTGCTACACTCTAGCAGCTTGACCAAAATGTCAGTGAGGAGCAATGACTGTGTCCAGAGAGTTGGTTCCTCTAAAAAATTTGTATTTAAGGTGAGGCATGTACCTGAAGGTGCCTGTATTTTGTGGGGGGATAGAATGTAAGAAAATAGTGCAGAAAGTAATCTCGCCACTGAGGGGTTGCAGCTGTACTAGTCACCAAAGATTAGGAACAGTCCTGCCCTTAATAGGCCACAGCTGTGTCCAATAAGAAGAGTGCTATAAAAGAGTGGCTTGGGTAAGAAGGGAGTTGGAGTTTGTTGGCTGTGCTGTGAAGAAGGAGTCAGTGCTACAGGGAGCTGCCCCTGGGAAATCATCGAGAAGGTACGGGAGCTTTGCAATAAGATGACAGCAGTTGGTGAGCCCAATGTAATCCCATGGTGATTTGGTTAGAGAACTGTAGAGAGAGCAGTAAGGAGATGATCCTGTGGTGGTTTGGGGAAAAGGACTTAAATATTAAGCCCAAGGTGATTCAGGAAGATGACTGCAGACCTAAGAGAAATAAGACAGTGGCGTCAGGCAGACCAAGAGCCTGAGAGCCTAAAAATCCAGATGAGTTACAGCCAGGCAGACCTGGGAGCCTAGAAGCCTGGACAATGTATGAGATACCACCCCCAAGAAGAAGGACACAAGCTGTAACATGGAGCTCTGAGAGGCAGTCAGAGCTGCATAGGCAATACGTAAGAGAAGCCCTCTAAAATCTTCTAGTGGCCATCTCCACAGTGACCTGATGTGATTCAGGATTGGGCTGTAGAGCAAGGTGCAGCTGGAGATGGAGCCCAGCATAGCACTGAGAGCAGCATGGGAGACTACCTGGTCTGGACCTGACAGATTTCCACACCTGGAGCACAGGTGAGCTGCTGGGAACACAATGGGAAATAACATATCAAGTGAAGAACAGGTTGTTTCATCTACATGGAAGACAGAGCAGGGCAAGAGAGGCTTGCAGTGGCCAACTAATATAGCAAACTGTAAAAGGAAGAAGAGAATTATTGAACCAGCAGTGGGAGCTGGGGACAGAGTAGCTCTATCTTTCAGTATGGTGTATTTGTTTGGTGATGAAACATGCATTTTGTGTGTGAATTGCAGCTATTAATCTTTGATTAGGTATAAGTGTAAAAGTTTATATCCCATAAGCATAAGTACACTCAACAGATACTGGGTTGATGTTGTTCAAGTTCTATAGCTATTGATAAAATTATGTAACTGTTGATTTGTTACTACCCTAATATATAGCCTTTAACTTGTGAGTTGCCTTATAAAGTTATACAGCTCTTGATATTGTCAATATTCTAGAAGTGTAAGTATAAGGGTCTCTGATGATATGTAATGCAAGT